>NC_056746.1:220857512-221105012 GCF_019279795.1 Protopterus annectens | reverse complement strand
AATCATGTAAACTTTGAACCTGAGATAGCAACTGATGCACAATTCAGATCATGTCTATGCAAATGACTGTGAGCAACTGGGAATTTGCAAGGATCCATGTAATGGAATGTTTTAAAGATTCTTGGGAGGCAGTTAAAAACTGAACTTATGCAGCAATGGGGAGCCAACAGTCCTGATATGGAAGATACTGTCCACTTACAGCTTTTAGTGAGCCGCTACCACAGACACATGTTTGGTGAAAACCTTGGGAAGAGGGCTGAGTCAAGACCGAATGTAAGCATTCAGAGCATAGTGACCAGCTTCTATCCAAATAAGTACAACTACCTGTCCAGCACTGCCTGGCAATCTTGATATGGTGTCATGGAAGTCCAAAGAGTGCCTTTCTGAAAGTCATGCAAGGACTGACTGCACGTGACTTTGCAAAAGACTTCCTTGCTGAAAAATGTGTTTACACCACCTAAATCTAAAACCGTCATGAGGTCCTTTGTCTTTTATGGCGACCAAAACGAAACTGGAATAGAAGTCTATGCCTTTCTGGACTTGGATGGGCACTTGTCAGGAGGTTAAGTACCTACTTCCTTACATAGCATTTTTAATGGCGAAGGACATCATGTAAGGCAAAGGTACTGAGAATGGTTGGGTGTGGAAGTGGGCTTTGTACTGTCTGGATATCGCCATTCTCATCCACCTGTTCCAATTTAATGGATAGGGGCCCTCCTGTCCCGTCCTCTAACTGTTGGGTCAGTCAGGTTAAGCCTCGAGACTGCTGCTGTCCCCCACCACCCTGGAGTTTACCAAGAACCATGGCCTTAGACCCGTGATCCTAATGGAAACTGCACTGTGAAATCAGCTCTCAGCTACCTGCTGTTGGGCATTACAATGTGTACCTTGCCTAAATCACAAGTGGTGATGTCTCTTCTGCATGCTGGAAAAAAAGCAATGATGCAGATGAAATTTCACATCACAGTAGTGAAGTTCTTGCACTGCTTTTGCAATGTTTCATGGCACTTAACTGGAAGACCGAATATACAAGGATCTGGGAAGGGCGAGTCCATAAGCATCCCTGTGGTGTCCTTAAAGTGCATAGGTTAGATTCTAGGTCTCTAGCAGTATCCTTTGTTAAGTTATAAAGCATATGCACCATGAAGTTCATAACCATGTTCAAAATCCACTACATGTACAATGCAATATACTGCCCACACAGAAAAGGTATCAGATGCTTTAACTCGCTTCCCTAGCTTATCCACAGGCTCGATTCTTGCTCCAGGGAATGGACAGTAAGGCACTGGTAAAATGCAGTCTTAAGGACTACTCTTGAAGCAAGTGTCTTAGACCATAAGGTTCACTCTCTAGGGATCTGCAGGATGCTGTGTAGGCCTTTAAGGACTGAGCTCACATCATGGCATTCCTAAGCTGCATTTGTGGCACAGTTTAGGATGTCCACTAAATGAGGTACCATAGGAGAGGATTGAAAAGACTTGACCTGCAAACCATCTGCAGCCACCTCTGCTGGGAAGATGTGGAGTCTGTGGGTCACTCAATGCCCCCTCACACTGCATCAAATCCAAATATTCCCCGAACTTGGGATCAGCTTGGAAGGTGCAGGGGAACTGCCACCCTACGTCTTGTGAACATCTTCTACTGGGATTTCTGTCAGTTTGATTTCTCCAAGTATTTTAGTTTACCAACATTAGGACGGGAATGGACCCCATTCCTAAGTCAGGGTATAATTACAGGTTCATAGATTAGTACTAGGCTAACTTACCCTTGTGGGCCATTTTAAGCCTTGCCAATTGGCCAACAAGAGAATCAAACCCTGCACCCTGTGTCTAAGGTAAACACCTTAACCATTACGCCAACCTCCCACTCCCTCCTTAAAATTCAAGAAGGTACCACTGTTTCAATCCTTGGACTTCAGTGGGAAGTTTGAGATGTTCAATTTTAAAATCTGCCTGTGTCTTTTAGAATGAAGCAGAGAGACCTGCTTGTATAAAATGTCCAAGTGGAAGGCTCAAGCGGGACTTTGGTCTCTATGTCCTGTAAAGGAACAGCAGGTTGGGAAGTTAAAGACTCAGAAGCAGGTTGTACTAACATTAAAAGGTCCCTGAACTGGAGGGACATGTCAAGGAAAATCAGTGCAAAGGTGTTGCCAGAATTAATGTCAAAAGCTGCATTGGTGCCCACAGATTTGGGTGATCAATGAAATTGATGTTTATAGGAGTAGTGTCAGCATCAGCAACCAGAAACAGAATTATGAACACTACTTGTGGAGAAAGCATAGTTGTTGATTTTGACATCTAACAAATCCCTGATGTGGACAGCAATGATTTCAAGTCATCCAGTACAAAGGTCAATGTCAGTGTAGGACATCAAACACTCACCCAGATGTTTGGCCTAACACTAACAGGGATGGGGTTGGCACCACTGATAGGAATCAAGTGAAAAATGGTACCAGTGAATGAAGGTCTGGAGACTTAGGGTGGCTACAGAAGGTGAATAGCAAAGCCTCAGCCAGCTCGTCATAAGCAATGATGAGGGAGAGGGGGTTTATTGCAGGCAAAGTTATCCTCAATTTTTGGGAAGAGCTGCAACCTTGCCTGAACACACCCCTCCATTAGGTCAGTTCTTGAACTATGTCCCACTCTAACTTAAATGCTTTGGAAATACTCATCCATTGTATGAGACTTATCAGGTAAGACCCAACTTGCAACAGAGGTGGAAAAAGGTTTCCATTTTTACGATGAGGAAAGACACAACACTGGTAATTCCACGGGAGTTTCAGTATATGAAAAACCCAAGTCTCTCTAATGTTTTCTAGCAGACACAATCTGCTTGATCAGAAGTATTCACATCGCTGTCTGGGGCTTTTGAGAGACTGGTGAAATTCAGGCAAACAGGACACCTGTACATGTTATAAAAATTGTCCTTCAAACAATAAGGACAACTAATGTGCCTGTGTGTGGAGGAACCTTACTGCCACAACCAATATGTGGAAGTGAGAATTCTGTTTCAGTTTCAATGGAGCCAAGGAGAGGAAAACACTATGTTTGAATAAAGTATTTTCTGCTTCCAAAACCCAAGTATAAGGTTTAGAAAGCAAATGAGATGCAACAAAATATGAAATTGATGTACTTGTCATAAAAAGATAGATCTATGTTGTTTTTCATATTGTTCAATGTATGGTATGTTGGATCTGACCTCAGCACCACATTTGAAACTTCCACAGCTCCATGACTTTGAATCCTTCCCTACCCATAATTCCCTGAACTCCACTGTAATACCTCAGACCAGGTTTGCTCTTTATTAGGATTCTCAAACCCATTTATGAACAAATGTTAGAAAACAATCACTCTTGAAAGGGTCCAGAAAGAACCTAAAGTAGTTAGGCAGGATTACTCAGACAGGGTGTGATGCAGCAATCACTCATTCATCCCAAAGCTACACGTCAATTTGGTAAAGGGGCTGGAGGGGGGAGGAGGTTGAGATGGACGAAAAACAGGCAACATGGATCTATCGTTATGGTACAGACATAACTTTCGTATCCAATGTTGTCTATTTTCATCCAATTCAACATATGGGACAGATTCCCAAGCTGTCTTTCTGGGTAGCATCAATGAAGGACATTCCCCGAGTATGGCATAACATGACCAGGACTGCACATCCAATTTATGAGTAACAGGAATGTACAGTGGACCAAGTTGCTGCTCCACAAACGTCATCAATATGTAAGCCTCTTAGAGAAGGCCACCAAGGTAGCACTATTCTGGTTTAGTGAGCCTTTAGTTTGCACTGTAAACTTAAACCCATCTTACTATAGACAAATGAAATAAAGTTCGAGAACCATCTAGATGGTAGAGCTGTTGCAAAAGTTGCACTAAGTCTAGACTTGAGAAGACAACTAATAGTTGATCAGATTTCCCGATTGGTTTCATCCAATGAAGATAAAACCTGAACTGACCAACAACTAGCACGTGCATTATGTATTATCCTTTGCTTGAGAATTTGGGAAAGAACACTGGTAAATCTATGGATTGGTTTAAGTTAGTTTTGGATGCCACCTTTGGAAAGAAAGACATTGGTTCGGAAAGAAACCCTATCCTTATAGTAACCGGAACAAGGAGGTTTGCATGAAAGTGCCTCTAACTCCAAAATTGATATAGGAAAAGTGATTTGAGTAAGAAAATTGTTTTCCATCTTAAATATTTGATATTTACCATGGCTGTAGGTTCAAAGGGAGGTTGACTCAAAGCTTGGAGCAAGATAGTAATCTTATGGAAAAATTGGGTCTGTACTGGGACGACGCAACAGAAAGGTTCCTCTTAGAAGTATCACTTTGTCCAATATGAAAACTGGAAATTGCGGCCATTTAAACTTTGACAGTAGAATAACTAGAACCTTGTTGAAGGAGTACAGCTAAGAATTCCAAAACTGAGGGTGCAGGAGCACAGAAAGGAACAAAGACTTTAGCTACTGCCCAAAAAGAAAACTTTTTTTCCCCCATTTGCTTTTATAAACCTTTTTCACAACAGGTTTCTGGGAAGTCAATATGATGTCAACAATAGTACTAGGAAGCCTGGTATTTCTAGCTATGGTCACAGTTGGAGGAACCAAGTGGTTAGATTCATGGCCATCTGATCCAGAGGAGACAATCCAGACAGGCGAGATAGAAGATCTGATACTTATCCAGCATCCAAAGAGAATGTACTAGTAGTGGCCACAGAAAGGGGAACCATGTTTGTCAGGGCCAGATAGAGGCAATGAGGATTACTTTTGGCCTTGCACCATTTGGTTTTCTGAATTAATTTGTTCATGAGAGGTAATGGGGGAAAGCATAAGGAAGACCCTGGGGCCAATTTTGGAACACAGCATCCCTTGATGGTTGCCCCTGTGGAGGGATCAGGAGAAAGTAACTACCACACTTGAAGTATGACGAGAAAATGTCAAATCAAGTTTGGCCGCAGTGGCTGAAAATTAAGGCCGCCACCACTGGATTGGGACCACGCATGAGAAGGTAGGACAGTCCTACTCAACTTGTCCGGTGGAATGCTTAACACCCCAGAATATGCACTGCTATAAGAAAATGGTGTGAAGAAATCACCTATCAAATCATCATGCCCTCTTAACACACAAGAATGGTTTCCCTACACAAGAATGGTTTCCCTCCTGGCTTGCTGATGTATCGAACAACAGCCATGTTGTCTGTCTGTATGGGAATCACTCCCTTTGGGAGGACATCCTGAAGAGCCTGCTAGAGTAGGACGACTGCCCTCATCTCCCAGACACCAATGTGAAATTTGGCCTCTAAATTTTACTATGCAACTTAGATCATTCCCCTTTCAAAATGCCCCACCCCACCCCTAAAAGGGAGTCATCTGTGGTCACTACTACTATTGGTGAATCTCTATGAAAATGCCCTCTTTCTGTTACAGAAGGGGAGGAAATCCACCAAGGGATGTGCTATATACAAACTCTTGAGTCTCGAATCTTGGCATGCAAAGGGTGGAATTTCGGAGACAACTGGACTGCTGGAGTCCACTGAAGTATTCTAATGTGGTAAGGATCCATCAGAATAATTACAATTAAGAAAGCCAGATCTAAAAGATGCAGGAGGGTAGGGATGATGCACTGTGTGACAGTTGGCACAAAAAGAAAACTCTGTTGTGGAATTTGCAGAGTTGTGTTGAGGTGACATCTGATAAAATCTTTTGGGTTAGAAGCAACTGACTATTCATTGTTAAACCCAGATCCAGTAAATGCTGGAGGAGAAGGTCCAAATGATGTACAGTAGATGCTTGGATGCAGCAGTTGGGAGACAATTTTCTAGGAAGGGGAAGACTTGGATCCCGAGCAGGCGTGAGTGGCAGCTACCACTGCCATTATTTTGTTAACACCATGGGGGCTGTGGCAAGACCGAAAGTCAGGGCCCTGAACTGCTAATAACTGGCTCCCAGCCAGAAACAGAGGAATTTCCTGGAATGTTTCTCTATTTTCACAGGACAGAAAGTATCCTGAAGATCTATCAAGCATATTTAATCATCCTTCCTTAGAAGAGGGAATACGGACTGAACTGTGGAATTTTGTCTGTTTTACAAATTGGTTAAGATGACAGAGATCAAAAATTGGTTCAAGGTCCACCCTTTTCTTTGGCGCTAAAAACAAACCTTGAGTAGACTCCAGTTCAAGTTGTTGGGGGGGGGGGGGGGGTCAGTTGGTTGACTTTTCTAGCAGCTGGGAAAATTCTACTGCTGCCGGTTCCCAGTGACTGGCTGGAACATCGGAAATCACTTTTTTCTTTGAGTGGATATGAAAAGGGAATGGAATAACCTTGGGAAATTATATTTAGCGACATGTCTTTCTTATTTTTTCCCAGGCTTGGGGGTGCAGAGACAAGCATTCTTGGCTGCCTCCAGAGTGCAGCAGTTGAGCAATCCTTCAAGGAGGCTGATAGGGCTTCTCGATGAAGAGACCGTGGAAGCCCTGATTATGTGCCCCTCCTCTGCCTTGAGGGTAATGTCCACTGGAATTTCCTCCACCTCTACCACATGAAAGTCTATTATCAGGAGAATCCCAGTAAGAACTCTGACTTGCGAAACCATCATATTTTCCCATTTGTCCGATTCCTGGAGCAGATCTTTGTAAGGTGGGGGGTGGAAAGACAGATACCTACTGCAGAGCGTCTTACCATTCAGCTGGCTCCTGGTCAATGTGTCCGACATTGGGCCGAAAAAGTGTCAAGCCATCATATGGGTGCAATGATGAAGGACATCTTGAAGCCTTCTGAGAAATCACAAAAGATGCAGCCAAGCATGCAGTCTTACTATAAAGCCCTGTGCCTGTCAGGGTACCTGTCAAATCTTCGAATGCTCAAAATTCCGAACGTTACATGGTTGAGACCAAACGTACGAAATTTTGTGAGCTCAAAGATAGACTTTCAACGGCACCGTACGGTGCAGATAGGGAGAAATTCCCTTTTCTGCACTGAAGTGCGGTCTCGGAGTTGGTATATTTAAGTAGGGGGGGATGGGGGCACAGGGGTGCTAGCCCCTCTGCCTACACTGTTAAAGTGTTTCTTAGTTTGCTTTTTTTCTTTTATTTTTTAATGTTCGAACATTTTGTCTCGACCATGTAATGTTCGACATTTTGGAAGTTTGAACATTTAACACAGACCCACCTGTCACTATGGCCGAGTTATTAGCAGCAATAGATAGGAGAAGCACAGATGCATTACTGCTTGACTGCAGAGTAGAAAGCTGCGAGTCCAGTCTTTTGGACGTCCACAGACAAAACTCCAGAATGAGACTTGGAAATTTCTTTAGTCAAGTCCCTCTAAAATCTAATGACATGATTTAAATAATTCAGTGACCAAATCGCAAAGGTCACTGATGAGTACGTCTGTTTTCTGAACCTGTCCAAGGACATAGTCTCCGTGTTAGGAGGGCAAACAGAGGAGCTCTCTTCAGACAATTCCTTTTTTGTGGCAGTTTCTACAACCATGGCATTCACTGGTGGACATTTACTCCAAATGGTTTGTCCTTTGCAGCTGCTAAAATCCTATCCGGCTTCTTGGGTATGGGGTCTACCATATCAAGCTTCTTCCAAGCCTGCTGTGCCATGATGTCAACTAGTGGGCCAAAGGGTAGTACTATCCAGGACGATGTTGAGCTGAAACCAAAGGCTTCCGAAATAAAGATTAGTCTGGTGGGGGTTCTTTGGTGACCATCTCCCTCTCGGTTTCATGAGTTCAAGGATTTTACCAAAGGTGACATCATCTGAGGGTCTGAGGGGACCTAGGTGAACCCTTGCCTTCATCCAAGTCTGTATCCTCGGTGAAAGACTCTGGAGAGGAATCTATGTGCTCACTTGAATGTCTGTTTCTTCTGAACTAATTCTGTTGGGAAGACAGATGGTTCAGAATCAGACTGGGAGTCGACGTAGCATGTCTTTTCAGAAGCCTGTGGTCCCAAATACACTGTCTGGCAGGAAGGAAAGACAGCATCACAGGTTCGAGTTGGGGATTCCAACTAGGAGAGAGAGTTTTCTCTTTGGGTAAGCCCAAAACCCTTTCAATAACCTCAAACACTGAAGCTGCCACCAGAATCGAATATCTCCCAGGATGTGAAGAGGACAGAAATCGACCCAGACCATTCCCGGCCCCAAAGATGATCTCTGACCCAAACTATCTAGTGTCAGTATACCCACAGAAAAGAGACGGCTCCAAGAACCTCAGGTTCAATCCACCATGCCCCCAGGGAAACCGGCACCCATGAAATGACTGAGTCCCTTCCTGATCCAAAGGTATCGGAGTTGAGAGGAATAGGAAAGGTGTCAGGGAATGGTACAGACAAAAACCCCAAGCTAGATCTGCATCCCTCAAGAACTTTCTTATCATCCTGTCAACATCATACTCTGTTAAGCTCTGAGACAATCAAGTTAAGGAGGCCACTGACCAAGGTTTGAAATATCTCCTTTCTTACAGGATCAGAGAATGTAATCTTCAGCTCACCAGCCAGGGGCTATTTTTATTTGCCTAACTTCAAACACTGGCAAAGAACTGGGGAGACTTGCTGGGCACTATGATGCCTTTTGAAAAAGGAGTGGATGCTCAGTTTGGGAAAGTTTGAGTATTTGAGCAGTTCTAATACCTGTGACCTTCCTCCTAGTGTTATAAAAAGGATACCATCTTATAAAATCAATTGACATACATTATAAAACCCCGTAAAATAACTAACTGTGCATATGACTGCTTATTAGCGAGTACAGGCTCTGTATATAGTTTGGGTCAGTGAGATTTACCAGTTTTTCAAAATTAAAAAACACTACTATTCTTAAAAATAACCTTTTCAAACTAAAGTAGAATCACTCAGTGTTAGAGTATAAATTATAAATATGACTCCTATTCCTACTATTCAAGACATGAACCATTTTCATACAACCTTCAATCTAGACGTCCCTTAAAAAGGGGCTTTTTCCCCAGATGAGACTGCCCAGTTATTAAAATACAACAAAATGAATAAATATACTGCATGCATAAAATCAATGCAACCCCCAGTACTGCAAACCCAGTCAAGACACAACTCCTCCAAAATACTACCGATCTTTAACCAGCTTTAGCAATGTAAATTGATCAAACTAAAGAATACACAAGCTCCATAAAGTGGCAAATACCACAAGGTTATAGTTTATGAACTCTGATAAAATACCCTGCATAACTACACACACTTTACAGATTCTTTCAGTTCTAAAGTATAGCTAATTATTTCTGTGTTCCTCTTTCATTACACAGTTACTTTTGAAGGTATGCACATGTGGCTGCACTGTACTGGGTGGGCCACTAGCATGGAGGTAATTAAATTGCTTACAAGATATAAACTGCATACTGTAGAATGTCTCAGTTTAATATACGTCTGTCCGAATTGTACATTACAGCTAAAATAAGCCCAAACTCATTTGTAAATTGTATGTGTAAATGTGGAAGCATGCTTATCTGTCCATATCAGTACTTCACAGTGTAAAGTGCAGTCAATAAAGCTTCTGGCCCCTCCATCTCCCCCATAATCAAAGTGGGGCATTATCTGATACACAGGTCTAGAGCATGAGTGCAGAGGCAGGAGAGCGAATGTAGGTTTTGAGAAACAACCACTGTGAAATGGTACTTGCACAAAACTGATGGTCAAATTTTTTTTCCTCAGGAGACTGTTCAAAGATCACTGCACTCTAGGGATAAGGGAATTTCTTCAATGCAGTACAACCTCAACTCTACTAATGTGCTTTTCAAAAATGTGTCCATCAGACAAACATCCTACTGTCCTGCTGTGACATATTACAGCTGCCATGTTAGTCAGTCCATTGACCATGTGGCATACACATCTTATCAGAATGAACATTATTTATCACCCTCCAGACAGATTTTCACACTCCAAGCCACTTAATTCTGGTCCCGATTAGCTCTTAGCAAACATCCTTTCTGCTTAACTTAAGAGCAATAAACTTTAGTCCTGTTTGCATCTAAAAATATAAACCAAGAAATCACTTGTACATTATCTTCAAAGGTCAACTACCAAGAATACTCAACTGGCGATTTATGCAGCATGCCTTTTTTCCTACCATTGTTTTACACACAGACAAAATCACTGATGCAACATTGTAGCAAATAAAGCCAAAAGACAGCAGCAAAGGGCAGTTATCTTTACCGGTGAACACAGAACCGACTAGGTGTGTACAATGTTAACATATACAGCAAGTCCAATGCAAATACTTAAAAATATAATAAAAGCACTACAAAAGATCCAAGCCTTCTGATAAATCTTCAGATCACTCAGCTGAACTAGTAAATGTAAAATGGTTTAAAACTAATTAATGAAGAAAAATGCTGTAAAGCACAGCCATAGCAGTACAGGGTTGGTTTCACATCATTTTATCTGCCTGAGGCAGACAGTGCACCTAGAAAAAAAAAAAAAAAAAAAAACACACACACACTATGCAGCCTGGGATCCTCAACATCAGGGGTGCATTCCCAATCAAACAGTCACACAGTGCTAAACTGAAAACCTACAACAAAGTTTATTTTGATTAACCTGGTGGCTCTATGCAAAACAAGTCCTCCTAGCCAGCTGAAGACACAGGCCTTTGAAGTGTGCGTCAGTCTGCACAGAAGGAGGCCGAGACATGACAGTTGTGGTACAATATTCAAATACAATACCAAGAGGGGCCTGAAGTCACCCAACAGTGGAACCCAATAGCCTTTCTAAAGCAAATGGCTTCTCTGCTTGAGAAGAATTCCTTAGGCTGTGTGTCCTATGGTCCTAAGCACATTCAACCTCATCTTACTGCAATCATCTAGTGTGGTAAACAATTGTAAACTCTTAATTCTTTCAGGAATTATGGTTCCAGTACTCCACCTGGAGTACCCCATTAGCCACATCAAAGCTCTCTCCAAGATAATCTGGTTGCACCAACTGTGGAAGTGGAGCAGAACGTATCCTTAACACAGAGATCTGTATTGTTGTGTCATATTATAAAGCAACCACAACTTTTCTGGGCCATGTGGTATCACTGCCTATATACTCTACAGTACTATGGCTAAGATATAAGCCAGTGCCCAGAGGAACGTTACAGATAATATGTTGATATTTTAGGCTTATGTGCACCCTTGCAAATCTGTTTTTAAATTTTACTAATGTTGTTTTTGATTTTATTTAATGTTACCAGCTGTCAAGTAATATTTATGTCTGCAAATTTTTTTTGTAACATTTTTCCCTTATGGCAAGGGCTGTGGTTCAGAAATAATCTTGGACCACTTTACATACCTACTTAAAGAGAAACAGATAATGAAGGGTTTCAACTGAAAGTCCTTCTCTCTGAATGACTGTTTGGTATTTACATCTTTCAGCACACATATTACATTAAATATTTACTTAGCTTGTCCTTCTATATGAATATAGGTAGTGCTCTACTTATATTCACATAAATCCAATGCTTAATACTGGATTTTAACCACTTTTTGATTAGTCAGAACAATAATAATTTTAAAATGATAAAAAATGGTGCAGCATTCTAAGGCAAGCACTCTGAGCAAATGAGATCTGGCCAGCTTCAGCACTTCTAAATTGCGACATTCTGCTTCACTTCACCTCTTTGGAATCCACAGAAATTAAACCCACGTTCCATCAGGGAAGACAGATGCCAGGGAGTTCCACCCAGTATGAACACACAGAGACCTCCAGGAGAGAAATGTTTCCTTACATCAAAACACTGATACCACCTGAAAACTGGCGAACAGTCCTGATGAATAAAAAAGGGTATAGGTAATCGCTGCCAGCGCAATTATGCATTGGCAGTGACTTAAAGTCCCCCCACCCCAATGTTTGTTTCTATGGTTGCCCTATGAAGTTAGTTTACACAGGTAAGGGGGAGTGGGGAGAAGGAAAACTTTGGACGCAGGAAGC
Organism: Protopterus annectens; assembly: GCF_019279795.1. Classification (NCBI taxonomy): domain Eukaryota; kingdom Metazoa; phylum Chordata; order Ceratodontiformes; family Protopteridae; genus Protopterus; species Protopterus annectens. Next base: position 221,093,067 of record NC_056746.1, on the reverse strand, counting down.
TTGAACATGGTTTTGTCTTCTTGAGACTTTGACTGATTTATTTTTACTGACTGCTGAATAAAGTGAAGGGTTGGCATAATGGTTAAGGTGTTTGCCATGCAGACAAAGTACAGGGTTCGATTCTCACCTTCTGAAGAATGGCTAGGCTTAAAAATCCCCTGGGGTAAGTAGCTTAGTAATTATTAAACTATGAAACTGAGCTTTGCCTCAAAGAAATGAAATGGAAGTATGGCAAACTGTACTCAACTAAAATCACTGACGCAGGGGAGTGGTGAAGAAAAAAAGCTCATATAATACTTAAACAAGTTAAGAGAAGCCTGCAGAATACAGACAGCAGAATTTTAAAGATCTGCTTAGAAGGAAAACAAGTCAGTCAGTCTCTTAAAACTGAGGCTTACATAATGTTATTAGGGATGCACACAGTGACTGACAACCCCACGACAGATGAATACTAGCTATAAATCTCCATCACACAAGACTGAAACCCCCCCCCCCCTTTTTTTTTTAAAGGAATCCTAGTCAGAAAAAAAGGACAAGTTTACTGGTGAAAAAATATATGAAGAACCAAAAAGGACATCAAAAGTGGAGTGGGGAAGACATTCATCGAAGAAGCTTGAGAACACACAGAATCCATGTTTCAGATGAGGAAAGTACTAGAAAGACAGGAAGAAGCAGTATATTATAGAATGGGGAAGTTACTGTTGGCTTGGGAGATAAAGTACCAGATAATCTTAACATTTACACACTAACTTCTAATGGTTCCTGTGGCCACAGCTCTACAATGGGTTTTTTTCACCCATTTTAAGACTGTGCTTAGATATTCTGATATGGACTATCTGCCATCTGTGATGGACTCTGCAGCATCTAATAGTGTTGTGTTGAGGTGGATCACAGATGCAGTCTTCCTTTCTCGGAATGAAGATGTGGAGAGTTGCTATGGGGAAAGTGGAAATTCTGAGCAAAGAAAGCCCACGCTAAATGTCCAAGTGAACTGATAGGCAAACACATAGCTGTAATAAAGTTGCAAACACATAGCTGTAATAAAGTTGCAATGTCCAATAAAATTACGAGATCGTCATGGGGTCCACAAGGGAATAGATTTCAGTCTCCAAAACAGGATCAGATTACATTGTGCATAAAGAAAAAAATCAAACTACACCTAGGAGTTTTTTGATAGAAGTACAGTTGTGTAACAAAGTTATCGTAATATTGGATATTTGAGTAAGATCACTACTGGAGTCATTACAGAAGGGAACCATGCTACAGGAACAGCTCAAACAACCAGTAAACCTTCCAGAGCTTAGCAACCCCCTCCAACTCGGCTCACTCCACCTTCCCTGGGACTTCTGCATGCTTTGTGGTAAAAAGGTGCCATCAGCTCACATGACCTTCACTTCTTTCTTACTCTTCCCCAGAGGTTGAAGGAAATCCTTGAAAACAGAGTTTCCAACAACAAAGCACCACTAGCCCCTTAGGACCAGCTGGGATAACAATTCTAAAAGTAAAGCCCTCCTCAAGAAGTCTCAATAAGAAATGGTGGTGCTGTGAGGAAAATCAGGTTCTTCTAAGAACAGGAGCTGAAGGAAAGGGAATGAGACCTAACACCCATCCAAGCCCCAGGATGCACCCAGAAAAGGAATAGTGGGAAAAGGGAGGGAACTAAATTAATCTTCAAACGTAAAAAATCCAAACCATGTCAAACCTCTCTGTCAATCTGCTCTTCAAATGGAACCAAAATTGAGCCCACAACTCATACTAAACTCCTAGGAGTCACTACCGAGAATCTAACTTTTGAAAAACATGTCTCTGACAATCAAAAAAGTGCGCATCCAGCTCGGCACCTTATACAGGGCCAGCCCGTATCTTACCCACAACACCAGGCTTACCACTGCCTGATCTCGCCTGCTTTCTTCCCTCCTCTATGGATCTCATATTTTCACTAACCTTTGAAAGACTGACCTAAATCTAGAATCTTGTTATAACAAAATTACCAAGTTTGCCACAAATGCTCCACACAGGACTCACCATTTTACTGTGCTCTCAGCAAAACGGGACAGAACTCCCAAACCTTTTAGCTCTCAACCAACTTACTGCAACCCACAATTTAATTCACCAACCCACAAACCGTCCTGCTCTCTCCAATCTTGTCCAGCCTAGTCACAATCCCAGGCCCCTCAAATCCTCCAATCAACTTATGCTGAAGGTCATCCACTCCCACAACTATCATGGTGATTCTCTCTAGTCCAACAAAATTACCAAACACTGAATACCCTCCCTCAAACCATCACGACAAACCCACACCCTCATGATTTCAAACAACCTAGCTACTCATTGGCACTGCTCCTGTCATACTCCAGGCTAACTACTCTTATCCTAACCCTCCAGTTTCCACTCTATAATAGTCTACATCCTCTGACTATAATTTCTCTCCCTTAATCCACCTCTCAAAATAGTGTTGGCACCCCTGAGAATACACTGTATCTAACGTTGTATTTTGACTCTACAACATTCAAGACTGTTTCAACCCACTATTTTCGTGTAACATTCTATGTGAGTAACATGTTATTTGTATTGTACCATCATTTTCATGCTCTGTAATTAAGCTTGTAACAGAATTTGTGTGTTTTAATATTCATATGCAAATAGTCATATGTAAATTTGTACTGTTTTTGGTATGGTATTGTACTGTTTTGCTGGAACTTTTCTCCCCAGGCCTCCACTGAAAACAGGCTCCTGGCCCAGTTGGAGTTTTTCCTGGTTAACAAATTAATAAATGTAAATGTAATAAATAAATAAAATAAACAAATGAACAAAATAAAATAAATAAATGAAAAATAAACTAAGTGCAACAGTGGCCTACTTGAACATCCATTTCTACTATAACAAAGTCACTCCCTGTTCATCCATCCAGCCATCCATCCATCCACAACCTGTTTCCCCATCTTTGTACATGGGGTTGGGGGTATCGCTTCAAACAGTGAAAAACCATCTAGAGCAAAAGAAAGCTGCTTAAAACATCTGTACTCCATTATGGATTATTGTTGCAGTTTATCACAGAGATGGTTTTTAAAATATTTTTCTCCTCACAAGACTATAGTAGTTCAACATTCAAAAGAAGACTGCAGCAGTCCTTGCAGGATGGCAGAGGCAGTCCTGCCCCAGGCTGTAGAGTAAATGTCCAGTCTACAGTGATCGGGAACTTTATACATGTACTTTCTCTTGTGTACACATACTCCTTTCTTTACTAACCAATCTTTTGCTCTCCTCACATCTGACACTGAAAACTTGTTAATAATCCTTTTCTCAACTGCCCACTCATAGGTTGGTACTAGGCTATCGGCCCAAGGGCCTATACAAGCCTAGCCATAACAATTCCCTTGATATTTCTTCCCACCCTGGACCCCTGTCTAACAGGGTGACTGATGTGATCCCCGGGGTGAATTTCTTACCTCCCATCCAATCGTCAGGGTTCCTTCTGAAGAGGGCCAAGGAGGCACTCTGCTCGACATGTATGGGCAGTCTATTCCAGAGTATGGGGAGTCTCTGGGTCAGGAACCTATCCCTCCAGTATGTTTTGTTCATTGTTATAAGGTTTAGATCTCTGGAGCATGTGGCTCTGAGCGATTGAGATTTCTTTAAGTGGAGCATGTCCGACAGCTCAGGGTTTGACATGGCCTTGTATGTTAAGCAGAGATTGCCTCCAAGTAGACGATATGCCACAGAGTATAGCTGGGGTTTTTTTACACTGTCAGCATAGGGCATCTGCTTTAGGCCTGTGATTCTTTCAGTGAAGTATTTCTGCAGCCTTTCCAGCTGTTGCAGATGTCTTGCGAGTTACATACCAAACAGGGAGTTGTACTCTGTAATGGGTCTAATGAGGGATGAGTACAGTGGGACAATGGCCTTTTTTCTGGATGAAAAGCCTTTAGTGATGAGGTGTGCCACATAGGATTTCCTGACTGCTGTGGCGACATGGTTATCGAAGGTGAGACCACTGTCCACATGTGTCCCCAAGTCTCTCGTCACACTTTCGGTGTTTAATGTACTGCCACCTATGTGGTAATTCATGGGTACATGTTTTTTTTCCCCAAAGGGGATAACTATACATTTCTTGGCATTAAGCTTGAGCCCATGGCTCTGGCACCAAACATCTCTTTCTGTAAGAACCTTTTGTAGAATATCCACATCATTTGGGGATTCAATAATGGCTCCCAGTTTGCAGTCATCTGCGAACTTTGTTAGCCAGAGTCCTTTAGTGTTGGCCTGTACTTCAGAGAAGTAGATGCCAAACAAGAGCGGTCCCAGGACTGAACCCTGAGGTAATCCAATTGTCACTTGTCTTGAGCTGGATTTGGAGTTGGCTACTTTTACAGTCTGGATTCTGCCAGTAAGCCAGTTGGCAACCCATTGAGTGACGTAGGAATTTATGCCCAGCTTAGTAAGTTTATCTAGGATTCCAGATTGGGGGATGGTGTCGAAGGCCTTGGCGAGGTCCTGATAGGCTGTGTGGACCGCCTTAGTCTCCAGAGCTGTGGACGAAGGTGAGTCAAAGTCAATCAGGTTCAGGAGACAAAGATCGGCACTTCACGAACCCAAACTGGGTGGTGTCCATTGTTTGAAGGTTGCCAATGTCTTTGTTTATAAGTTCCATGATAATGCGTTCTATGCCCTTGCAGATCAGGCTCGATAGACTGATGGGATGGTAGTTCCTGGGATCCAAGGTGGATCCCCCCATGTGGAGTGGGATAACTGCAGCCCTCTCTTTTGAATTAATGCATTTTCCAGACTGACAAAGAAATTAAGTTTAGTTCTCTCACAATCTTACTATTTCTTTGGTCACTCTGTATTATAATGTATTGCTACTATACTTTCAAAAATGACAATCCATCTCCAATGTTTATATTTGCTACATTCTAGCATTTTGCTTTCATGTTGTATGTTGAAGGTTTTCTCCCCAGGTATCTCAGAGACTTTCCCAGGTAGTAAGTGTCAATCAATGAAATTACGCAACAAGAACCACATAGGCTCAAAGTCGTCTTGTGGTTTTATCCAGCCCACCCCCACCTATCCCGGGGGAAAAAAAAAGACTGTTCTAGTAGCTGCTGTCTTTGGAAGAATAAGACCTGGTTGGACTTTGAACTGTCTTACTATGAGGCATACAACAGAAGGCTAGGCAATGAACTACCCATTTGTACATTTTTTTTTTTTAGGCAGTGGCAACTCCTTTTTTGAAGCAAAAACAACTGGTCTGACTACTGAGAAATTTTTGGTTATGTCCAGGTAATAATCTTAGGTGCTTGTTGAAATTCTGAAAGTGTAAAATCCTTTCTGCCCTGTTAAGGAAGAAAACTAATAACTGAATGTTTTGGTTTATAAACATTCCTGTAATTATGTTTAGCAAGCATAGTAGACATACACTCAGCCTCAATCGACTTATGGGTATCCAGCCCCCTACCACATCCAACAGGGTAGGAACAGAGGAGTTGGTATCAGAACTGGACAATCTTTGGGTTCTTAATCTGACCCAAAGGAGAAAGAAGTCTGGAAGCTGGACAGCAGAACTCTAAACATATCTTTTTGGCCATCGAATTAATAGGCGGATGAATGTCTGGGTAGGTGGATTCAGAAGTCAGAGTTCCTTGGGATAGCAACTTCAGATGCTGGTTCTCCAAATACACTGAAGAAGATGACAAACAGCTAAGAAGAGTCTTGGATACAAAAGCCTGACAAATTTCACACAAGTATGAACATGGCCTGCACAAAGGCATAAAAGGCACTGGTTGTGACTATGTTTATGGGGAAACTGCCTCCCACACTCACAATTCCCCCTTTCTAGATGACATATAAAAAACAGTAACTCAACAAGAGAGGATGTAGGAAGAGTACTCATGGGCTATTTATCAGTTATAAACATGGTAATAGACAAAGCAATGAACAACTCAAAGACAGAATTCAACAAAGTATCATTTCGACTGGTGGCAAAGTTCTGAGGATTAGGCCATTGCACGTCACTTATGAACCTTTCATTTTAGAGACCGGATACATGTCTGATGTATAGTGCCTGGAGGGGTCCAATACTTTGTATGCCGGCTGGACTTGCAGCTATTCTCAGTAGGATATTCCTTTGGTAAGGAATACTGCAACAGTGATAAGGACATCACTGACCTAGCTGGAGTCAAACTGGATTTTGGTAGGCCAAGGTTGAAACAAAGGTTCATAGGTGTGTACTAGGCTAAAGGCTAATGGCCCTGGAGCCTGTACAAGCCTAGCCCATAGGATTACCCTGGCATCGTGCCACCCGACCTTAGTTCCCAGTGCCTCTGTCGAGTAGAGCCACTGGAGTGATCCCCGGGGTGAATTTTCTATTTCCCATTCACTCATCAAGATTTCTCTTGAAGAGGGCCAGTGAGGTGATCTGCTTGACATGTATGGGAAGTCTATTCGATAGCATAGGCAGTCTCCGGGTTATGAACCTGTCCCTCCAGCTTGTTCTGCTGATTGTGGTAATGAGGTTGAGGTGTCTGGAGCATGTGGTGCGGAGGGGTTGGGATTTCTTTATATGTAGCATTTCTAATAGAGCTGGGTCAGACATGGCTTTGTAAGTCAAGCACAGATCGCCTCTAAGTAGGCGATATGAGACAGAGAACAGTTGGAGTTTTTTCAGTCTGTCCACATAGGACAAGTGTTTAAGGCCTAGGATACTCTCTGTAAGGTACTTTTGCAGCCTCAACAGATGTTGGTGGTGTCTAGTGAGGTACATGCCAAATGGGGCACTGGATTCTGATTGGCCTAACGAGGGAAGAGTAGACGGAGACAATGACCTCTTTCTTCCTGAATGCAAAACCCTTAGTAATGAGATGCACCACATAGGACTTTCTGACTATAGTGGCAACGTGGTGGTCAAAAGAGAGGTTGCTGTCAACCCGTGTCCCAAGATCTCTTATAACACCTTCTGTGTTCAGTGGACTACCATTAATGTGGTAATTCATGGGAACTGGGTTTTTCCCAAAAGGGATAACGACACATTTTTTGGCATTGAGCTTAAGGCCATGGTTCTGACACTAGTCGCTGGTCTCAGTGAGGCCTTTCTGTAGGATGTTAACATCACTTGGGGAGTTAATAGTCCCAACTTGCAAACACCTGCGAGCTTTGTCAGCCAGAGTCCCTTCGTGTTGGCCTGGACTTCAGAGAAGTAGATACCAAACAGGAGCGGACACAGGACCGAACCCTGTGGGACTCCACTCATGACTGGTCGGCAGTCTGACTTGGAGTCAGCTACTTTCACACTGTGTGTTCTGTGAGCCAGTTTGCAAACCACCTAGTGATATAGGGGTTGATGCCTAGCTTAATGAGTTTTTCTAGGATTCCCGAGTGGGAAATGGTATCAAAGGCCTTGGCCAGATCAAGGTAGGCTGTATGAACAACCTTGCCATCATCCACAGCTCTGGTGACTCAAAGTCATCAACCAGGTTGAGCAGGCATGCTCTACCCTTCACAAAACCAAACTGTGCAGGACCCAGAGTTTGGAGATTCCCTATATGCTTGTTTATTAGGTCCATGATGATGCGTCCCATAGCTTTGCACAGCAAACTCGTCAGGCTAATAGGGCGAGAAGTTCCCAGGGTCTGTAGTCACTCCTCCTTTGTGGAGAGGGAGGACTGTAGCAGTGCGCCATTCGGTAGGAACAAAGCCTGAGGTGAGGCTGTGACTAAACAGGGCACACAGGTGAGGTGCCAGTTCATTCAGTAGTTCATGTAGAACACAGCCAGGGATATTGTCATGTCCCACAGAAACTGTATTCTTGGCCTTGGACAGTGCTGTTTTAATCTGTGCAGCAGTAATACTGGGTGCCTGGCAATCTACTGGTATTGTGGTTGGTCCTTTGGTGGGGGAGAGAGGGGTAAAGTTGACATTGAATCTGTCGGCCAGTATATTGGCAATATCTGTTGGCTCAGTATAGGAGGTACCATTGTGCAGTAGCTCAGACCAAATCTGGATATTGCCATGGAGATTCTTTACATAACTATAGAAGACCTTGTGGTTGTCTTTACCATCTGCTGCAATTCAGTTTTCATAGCTAGCTTTGATGAGGGATCTCAACTTTTTGTTAAGGCTGACAAGGGAGCTTTTCCAGTCTTGGGACTTCACCTTATTCCGCATCAGTTTCCTCCTCCTGTTGTAGAGTTTGTTTATGCCAGGGGCCACCAGATTGGCTTCCTTTTTTTTTTTTGGAGGAGAGCATCTTGGCTCTATTGGGTATGGCGAGATCCATGCATTTGCGTACATGTTTGTACAGTGCATTGGTGTATGATTCGGCAGTCATGCAACTATTCTCCATTTGCATGGATGCCATGAAGTTAGCCACCTCTGTTTTTAGGACCCCAAAGTTAGCTTTGGAGTAGTTTTTCATGGTGGTTACCTTTGCAGGGCGGGTGGGAGGGATGTGGATTTCCAAGGGGATTAGTTTGTGGTCGGCTCTAACCAAGGAAGAGTTAACTAATGGTGTAGCGCAACGGTCGCCCATGTTAGCAATGACCAGGTCAAGGATGTTGCTACCTCTAGTGGGGATAAGAACGAGCTGGTCCAGGGCACTGAAATTAATGAATTCCAGGAAACGTTGGGCAAGTAAATTGGTACACGAGTAGTTTTCCCAGTTAATGGAGGGGTAGTTGAAGTCACCCAGTATGAGTGTTAGGTTGGACCCTAATATTCTCCTGGATGCTTAGGAACGTGGAGTGCAAGTCTTGTGATATGGTTGGGGACCTATAGCACGCTACAACCTGAAACTCTGTCTTACCAAATGTTAGCTGCACCTGAAGTACCTCTGTTGCGTTACGTTGGGCTACCAGTCTGGAGGTGTGCGCATCCTTTACAAATATGGAAACACCACCGCCTTTGGAGCGTTGGTCCAAGTTCTGGGGCCGAAAGGTGTGGAATGAGTTTTAGAAGGTAGTGCAGGGGTGCTTTCTGCTGCCTTGAACCAAATCTCTGTTACAGCACAAATGTTGACTTTCTCCATTTTAAGGTGTGCTTCAAGCAAGTGCAATTTGAGATTTAGACTTCTAGCGTTGAGCAGCATGACCCTCACATTACATTTGTCTGTAGCCATTAGATCTGAAAGCATTTAAAGGTGTAGGCTACACTCCATAACTGAGCATGAATAAGGCAATCATCCAAATAATGCTTCAAATGCCCTTGGGTTTGCCACTGGTTACCACTTTGTATAAAGTACCTAAACCAATTAGCAAGAAAGCAAATACAGTGGTAGCTCCATGCTTCAAATCAGAGGAAGCACCTGGGATCTCTGTAAATGGGTATATGTAGGTAAGCAACAATTAAAATAAGAGTCGCCATGAGTGCTTGAAGAGCTGGGAAGTGGGGGCAAAAGGGCCTGAAGGGTACACACTTAACTTTAGAACCTCCAAAAATGTACTTCGCAGACCCATTATAATTTTGTCAAGGCCAAGTCCACACTTTCTTGGTACCAAGAGTAGCCTTGAAATAAAAACTGTGGTTTCCTTTCCCTAATGAGCCCATTCTACTGCCCCCTGCAAAATCAAGTCCTATAAAAAAAAAGAGAGGCCCCCTTCTAGATTCTTTTAACCTTTTGATATGTATGGGACTCTCCAAATCCCAGACAAAGTTCTGAACCAGAGTTTGTAACATTAGGATACTATGCTTCAAACCCAGTTGTCTTTGGTGGTTCGGCTCATTGTTGGCAGAACTGGGCCAGCCAGGTTTCAATCTTTTGGAACTGTGGACAAATAATGTGGGGAGGGCTGGGATGAGTATTGAAGTAAAAATGTTCCCTATTGTAGTCTGGCCTTGTGGGCCTCTATGCCTCCTTTTTTCATCAGTTTGCCACATTCTCTTTTGGGTAGCCCTCCTACTTTTTGGCAGTTTGCTTTCTTCTTTCCTACAGTAGTAAGGCCACTGTTAGCAGGGCAATTCCTGCTGTACCTAGGAATGAGAAGCATCAGTTGTTTAATGGATTCCATTAATCTTCCCATTCTGCTCCAGTTTATTAAACATTTCTTCACATGTAGCCCTGAAGAGCAACCCCCTAAAAGATATTAAGGAGCTGCATGTTAATATCCTTTGGCAGGGCCTGAAGCCTCAGGTCAGGAATGTCTCCTGATGTAAAACTCCACTGCAGCTGCATTCACAGCATCATATTTGCATAAGATGGCACTCTTGCCCACTTTTCTGGCAGTGTTTACCTCAAATCACAAGAGAAAAATCTTCACAGTTTCATCTTGAACTTCATCTATAGCATTCCATAAGCTTTCTGAACATCTGTCACTGAAACTTAATCACATGGATTTGACAGTTCAGTCTAAGGATAGGGTTGCTGACATACACTATCTCCCCAAAGCAGTCAAGGATCCTACTTTCCAGGTCACAGGGAAGAGTGTTCTGCTCTGGAAACCTAGCTCTCTTAACTGAACCTATGGCTACTACAGCTAGATCCGCTGGATTTTTATAAAGGAAAATACTAAAACTTCTGGACCCTAAACAAATAGTCATATGCCAGCATTAACAACAGTTACAGCTGTGGCCTGTACCCAAACTTCTTATCCTCAAAAAAGGCGAAACTCTCTTGGAAGAGAGTCTCAATTCCTTTTTAGAGAAGACTCCAAATGGTTGGCAAGGATGTGGCTGCAGGTTCTGAAGAAAATTAATGAACGCCTCCAGCCATCTTAAACTAATTCTAAAGTGGATGCTAAGAGAATACTAGGGAAAAATCCTTGCCATATGGCAGGGACTGTGAAATGGTGGATTCCACTGATCATAAAAAAAAGGTGAATCACCTGCCACTAGGTATTTGCAAGGTCATGGATGCACCCCAACCTGTACCTTAGAAGCGCAGGAGTCCAACTACTACAGAAAAAAAACAAGCTACCCTCCCCTTCTCTAACTGTAGCATTTTCCTTTAATTCAAACATTTGATGACCTAGCATTTGATTTTTCCGAAATAACTTCTCCTCCAGTCCAGGAAGGGATGTGAGGCGTTGGAGACCTGATGGTTTCCAAAGGGGCAATGCTAGAAGCCTCAACAGTAATGCACAAAAATCTGGGTGCTGCAATGGTGCTTCTTGCAGAGCTGCCACCATTGGACATAGGGAGACCAGATGTACCAAAGCATGTTTAGCTACCGACCCTCATTTCTGACAGCCTTTTTCTTTTTGACAAACTTCTTTTTAGGTGGGAAGTCCACGAATTAGGATGTTCAGCAGACATAACGGCTTGCTCGGAAAGAGACAAGTCTCTTTTTGATATGACTGGAGAGGGGACTCCCTTCTTCTAATAGTCTTTCCACTAAACCATGCACGAAGGTGGGGCAGAGTTGACTAAGGAGTTATAATCATTTTCAAAAGTGACTGACTATTCATCTGCACTCCTTGCACACTCACTCTCCTGATGCACTTCCATGGTAACTAGGAAGCATGCTAGGGTGCATATCAAAGATTCTCTGATGGCTACCTAACTGTTTTACCATGACTTACTCTCAGATAAAATTATAAAAAAATGGGCAAGGGTTACAGTAAACAGCTAGATGGTCGGCAAGCATGGGGGCCTGCAAAAAAATGGCAGTAGTAGTAATAATGATGATGGTAGTAGCAGTAGTAATTAAAACACACAGTTCAAAACAAGCCATCCCAACAATCTAGCAAACATGGCACATTAGGGTTTAAGACAAAAGTATGGACTGCTGTCCTGTGAATCTTTGGGTTACAGTAAGCAGTCTTAACTACAGCTTCTGAAGACAGCTGACTAGCTGACATTTCTACCCAGATGATTTAAGTTAAATGCCACAATACTGTAAAAGATATACTGGCTACTTATCTGCAAGACCACTACTTAGAGTAGGCGTATTATCCTACACCTTCCCCTAACTTCGAATTAACATGATTGCTCAGTGTCTCTTCAACTCCAGGCAGCTTACTGTACATTCTCTTCAGGTTTTTGTGGATTCTTCTCTAGGTAATTTTCTTCCTATTTTTCGGAAACACAAAGGTTGACTTGTTACTTCACATTCTCTCTATACTCCGTATAGATCTTCTACTGTTGCTAAGGCCATTACTGAAAGGGGTCCAAGGAGGACTAGTTACCTCAGCTGGTTAACATCTTACTACAAATAAATGGCTATAATGAACCACTGAAGTTGTCAAAACCCCAGCCTACATATTCAATACACTACCATTCACTGAGGTCTTAATGACAGGCATTGCGAAACAGTTATCAAACCCATCATCATCTGCCTTTACCCTCCAAAGTATTAACCCCATGCTCTTAAACAATGCCTCCATTCCCATATATTTTTTTAAAAAGGCTTGTTCCTTTAGGTGTGTGAGAAGGTTAGTACCTTGCATGATGCAGCAGCCTGGTCTTTCCACCAGGCATATTAGGATTCTAAACAAACTGCACTTGAGACCAATGTACTTATGATCCAAGAAAATAATTAGCTGCAGACAATTCAAAACGGATACAGTCTACAAATGTTACAACACTTCCTCATTCTCCTCTGGACTCAAAAGTTCAGTAAAACCTTAACATTTTGCAGAGATTCGCAGTACTGCAATCAGTTCTAATAGAGTCCGTGTATACCTTCACAAACGCACCATTCTTAAGGCTCTGGTCCAACAAACAGGAGTAGGTATTTTAAGGCAGCACACAGCAGAATAATTTCACCCATTAACTATTTGATGGCTAGCTAAACAGTTTTGCATCCTGGTAATCCCCACCTCACCCCAACAAATGCCACAAACCTCCTTTCCATTTCAGAATACAGAGATAAGAGAGCATCCCACTGTCATGGCTAGACAAGCCCAATCAGTAACCAGGCTGAACAAAGGTTCCAAGCTAAGAAATAGCAATTAACGTTCTGAGGTTTCAAATAGTTATTAGTCTGTTGGGGCAGACGCCATTCAAAATGAAGACTCCAATATAAAATGTGAAGACTTTAGTACCCACCCAGTAATCAATTTTTTTTAAAATATACCGATTCAAACTGAAAAATGAACAGAAGTCTATTCCACAAATATACCACAGAATGTGATAAAGATTTAAATCTGGCAACAGTTCTATATGCACCAATTTTGAAAGCGTAGTCAACTCCCCTAGTAGACTGAATGGAATCTATGAGCTCAATGTTTAATAATAAATGGAGCTACTCTTTCCTTAATGCCCAGCAAGCTAAACACGTTTCCTTGCATGAACCAATAACTTCTAGATCAAAGAGCTAAAGTTTCCAATCTGGACTGCTAGGTTAGCTTTTTCACCCCAGAAATTCTCTAAGTAAAAATAATAAATCTGCTTTACTATAGCTTTCTATCCTACTGATAACTGAAGAGGTGAGTGGACAGCTGAAAGATCTGACCTAAGGAGGGACCAGTGAAGAGCATTCAAGTCACACTTCACGGGCAAGAATTCCCTCCCAATCAGAGTATAGCTCCTCAGTATAAGACAACTTCCAGATGAGACATACCACTTATTCCCAACATCAGACAGTCTACACAACGAATACCTATCAGAAATGAAGTGTGACAAGTACTATGCAAACACAAATGTAGTACTCTATAAAAGACAATCTCTCTGTCCACTTCACAATATAATGGTATCAGGTCCAAGTCAGACTTATCAGAGCAGCCAGGATGGAAAATGTGGAACAGACTACAGATAATAAATGGGAAGACCAAAAAAGGCCCATACCACTTCTGTTTTTATGAAGCCCTTACATACACAGTGTACTTTAAATAATAGGTCTCTCAGGCCAACAGCATAGCAGGATGGACTGGTTGTAAGCCAGGTCTCCCTTTGGAAGCACAGTACTGCCAAAATGTTAAGCAAATCACATATCCAATCCTGACAACAGACGTCTAGATCATATAGATGTAAAGTTGCATAAAGATATACGACAGCCACTGAAAGGTTAACACACTTAGCCAATCAATTTTCAAGCTTTAAAGCCCACAAATATTAAACAGCAAAGGGCTACTTGTTGGAGGTGGATACAGCTGTTGGAGCATTTAGTATTTTTTTTTATTCTATCTAATCATCCATCGAAACAGTCCGGCGACCAGATACTGGTGAACAGCTTTGCAGAGTAATTGAATAAGCATAGTTCTCAATTGTTTCCAGTTTTGTTTTTTTTCCTTTGTGCCATTTGCGTTTTTTGGGCGAGAGGTGCACATTGTATGAATGAAATATACAAAAGTCTCAACCATCCAGGTGTTCTTCTGTGATTTTGCCCTATATTTTTGGTCTGTTCATGCCTGTGGCCAAGTTTCTGGGAAAAAATCTGATCAGTTGTTTGTTTCCTTTCATCCTAGGTCTTCGGGATTAGCGATTTCCAAGCAAACTATTCCTACTTGGATTTCAAAGGCTATTTCTTTTTGTTACACTTTTCAAAGCAAGAGCCTTCCTTCTTCTCTAAAGGCTTATTCTACTGGAGCTGACACTTCTTCTGGTGCCTTTTTCATTGGCTTAGACACCAATTCTATTCTTGAAGCAGCTACCTGGACTTCTCTGCACACTGTTATCAAAACACAAGTTGGATGGTATCTCCACAGCTAAACCTGGTTTTGCTAATGCCATTTTTCATGGCTTCTCCGAGGGCTCTACTGCTTTTTCCTTTCTGGATGTGCAGTCTCTCTTTGGTTTTCCTTGGACTGGTGTTCCTACTGGGGCAAATCAGTTCTGAGGATGGTATGCCTGAAAGTCACCTTTGTGCCCTACACTACGTGAAGAGAGGTTGGGTGGCATTCAACATACCTTAAAGCAATGGTAGACTGGCCAGACATCGGGCTTCCAAGGCAGGGAGTCCCATACTTGAATTCTGCAGCGGTGGAGGTGAGGACATTTACTGTTATGGTAAGATTTTACACAACTGTACTATTTTAAAGATACAAACTTTCTACCAAGAACAAGTTTGGCTTCACTTGTAAACAGGCATTTGTTAATATAGATTGTCTTTAACAATGTGACTGGCTTCTTCAGAATTTTTGTTTAGGCAACTTGAAATGTAAGTGAAGGACTAAGCCATAGCTAGTGAAAGTTGAGAAATTGTCTTTCATTCTGTATTGGCTTGTCACAGTCTACCATGGGATTTTAAAAGCAATAGCTTCATCTATACCGGGGTGTTTCTGCTTGAAACCAAAGGCAATGTCAGTGTCTTTTGTACATTTCACATACTTTATTACCCTAGATGGTGTTAAACTGTTCTGTACTTTTTTTTCTGTAATATCAACCCGTTTCTTGTGTACACTACCACTCAGAGGATGAGGAAAAAAAAAAAACCCACACGACTGATTACACTAAAATTAAACCAATAAGGTTAAGACCAATCATTTTTAACTGTACAATAGTGAAATCAAATAAAAGAAGTTGAACTAAATCTATGTAACAAAACAGCTGCAAGAAACAATATATTTTTAAGCTTCTGGATCACATCCTACACTTGCCAACTTCTGATGACCTTACTACTCCAAAACCCCATCCCTTAAAAAAAAAAAAAAAAAAAAAAAAAAATTAAACATCTTTATTAAAATTACCACGTAGGACACACACAAACAAACAATGATGCATTCATAGAAATGAAAATAAAACTATACCAACACAAATCTCATTTACAAACATTATACACTGCAGACAACTGTAGCTGCAAACATACATAATGTACAACATATCCAGTCATTGTCAGTCAACCACTACATAGCTCATTCAAATCCTGCCTTCTTTTAAACCTTGTTCCTCCTATGCATGTATTCCAACAGCTTAGGTAGTGTGTACCAGGCACACCAACACCATATTTATTGCTGGATGTAATTAATTTGTTTCTTATGACCTACTTATGTAACCCCATAACTCAGGAAAGTACATGCAATGACTCACTGGCTCCAGCCAAACCGGAAATCCATGGTCACCTACATCCATCCACATTCAAAAGCACTTGATGCTGTTCCTTTGGTCTCCTCCAAGCCTTCTTAAATCAGTAAAACCACAGAAATCCTTCAACTACTGTTCCCTGAAAGGAACATTAACAAAACACCGTTATTTCTTTTCCTTCCTTATGGATGGAGGCCCACTGAAGGCCAGCCAGCAACACTTAAGCAGGTGGCTAATTTCAAAGAACAAACTAATCCCAACAGGACTAAAACAGCTAGGACCAGTCTTACTGTGAAAATAATCATGGTGTCAAAAGCCAGCACCATGCTGCAATACTGACAAAATGGATGGGTCTTCCCAAAATGCTGCCACAGAAACTTTGTTTACCAACAGCCATTTCTCCTGCATCTTTAGTCGCACCAATTATAAAAGCCTCCCAACACATACACACAAGAAACTGTCGCTACTGGGAAATGATAACTGGGTATCCAGCTTTAAAAAAAGTTTTTTTTGCATCCAGATGCAGCTGGCTCGTCACAGCTTTTAAAACATCAGTGAAACGGAACACAGATGGCTAAAGCAATGCATAACACCACAACAGCATGTACGAACTGCTATACAATTCTGTCAATTAGGATGCTGGGAGCAGAAGCAGAAATGAACAGACAGCAAAAACGCAACATACTTTATGTGCCAAGTATACTATAGATGCATAAATAAATGTTTTATGATCCTGACTTTGCAATACACTAAGCAAATCAGACAACTGAGGGTGACAGAGTAGGTTTCCAAGTATAAAATTAACTGCTCAAAACTTAATGGCATCTTTTGGTGAAATTAACAAAAATCTGTACATTTTCCCCCCTTACCCAACCAAAAGCAACCACCGGGTTTGCATTTTTCTTTTTTTTTTAATTTTTATTTTAACGGGGGGGGGGGGGTCCCATGAGATTCTGCACACTGACATTGAACATTTTAACTCTGAACTAAACAAACCCAGCTTTTCATCTTTAACATCACTGACTCTCATTCAGTGCAAGCCTGACCGAGTGCAGGATGGTCATCCCAAGGATAAGAACCATAAAGATCAAAGGCATGTCCTGTACTTTTAAGTAGTAGGGCAAGTAGCCCAGTGACAGACACCACCAAAGAGGGAAAAGGTTACAGCTCAGCTCTTCATAAAACAGGGGCAAACAAGCAAGAAAGCAATTATTTGCTTTCAGTGCTAAATTAAAAAAAAATAAATAGGTATTCTCACTCAGTATCACTACGTGTTTGACCCAAGACTAAACTCTAGGACACATTCACATAAAAATCACAGTAAGCAGGGTTTGAAATGTCACCTTCTTTGTCCTTTAGCAAGTAACCACTCAGTCAAGTTCTATGGTTCATGCAGTCACAAGCCATTTAGTCTCAGCCCTTAAAAGACCAAGTTTCCCATGAAAACATTTTTTATTTTATAAATGGGACAAAGCCCTCCCCAAAAGCACAACACAATGGGATGCAATGCCACTAATCTAACTACTTGCTTTATCAATAACTTCAGGCATGTTATAAACAGTTTTCTCAAGCCCTTTAGTATCAGACAGCCTTGACTGAAAGGGCTTTGCAGGAGAGCCCTTGTAGGTTTCCGCCGATGGAAAGTGGGTATTTCTGAGCAAACTCATGCCATCACTAAAATATTATGTCAAAATACAGGTAGAAAACAACAGACTTCAAGAACTATCTCAATAACTGGTGCTATTCTAAGAGGGTGCAAAGTGTGCTAGCTTGCAGGGAGGTGGCAGACACTCCTTCCTGCTTCACTAGGGATGACTTGCATCACAATCCTCAGAGTGTTTGCATTTTAGCTACAACATTCTTTACCTGTGCAGTGTCTTTCAGGCAGAGCCAACCAACCTAAAAAAAAAATTCCAGTCAAGCCAATAGTAACGTGGCACTTCAGTGCTGAAAGCCTAAACAAAAAGCTGCCAGTCTTAGAAGTTGACAAATAGATGACATCTTAATTTATACAGTTAAAGAAAGTTGGTCCAAATGCAGTGACAATACTCCCACTATACCTGGATTTAATGCTTACAACTTTAGGCCCTCCACTGAAGGTGGCAGTCTACGTGTGTGTGTGTGTGTGTGTAGGGGGAGAAAGTATTTATATTTGTTCACAGCCCTCCCAGCCTTTAGCATACTAAAGCATATTAAGCTCTACAAGTGATTCGTTCATTATGCTTTTTGCTTTGCTTATATATCTTATGAACTATTACTAGTGCTTTTCTGTCTGGGCATCCTCTGAAAATGGGTTCTAATGCCCAGAAAGACTTTCCCAGTAAAGAAATGCAAATAAGCAAACTATTTTCTGTATTGTCATAGTCTGAAATAATTGACTTGGCAGAATATAAACTCCTTCATAACTTGCTGGACTGCTAAATGGCTTACAGGTAGATCCCATACAGTCAGGGCTGGTTGCTCAATTTCCTCCAAAAGACTCATCACAGTAGCTTTGCACAGATTTCAGTCTTGCAAGCACTACACTTTTTGTGATCTACTTCACCAATGTCAAAGTTTATATTAAGGGTGCCAGCAGAAAACTGCTGATGACAGCAAACAGTGCTGCCAAATGCTTCACACGTTAGCCATGTAATGAAAAGACCACTAGAATATACCAAGTTGACAAATTACATTAAATTCATTTTACCATTGGGAATGGCTAACCAACAAGAAATACAGTACAAATCCAGCATGCAACTGTAATGACTTGTCACTGCACCCAAGAATAATACAATAATAATTTCCTTTTCTGTAGAAATGTGCATTATCAATGGAAAATGCCAAAAACTCACCAAGTGCACAATGACAAGTTGGGGTCAACTTTGGCATTAAGCTGCATTTTAACCCTTACAGCCTTAGGTGAATTTATAACAAGTATCCCAATACGATCCCATGAAAGTGATTCTAAGAAATGTCAAAGGGAAACTGAGGCACTCTTTCTATACATGAGCATGTGAAATAATTTCACAGTGGTCATCATGCTCCGTTTCTGCTGGGGTGAGTACAGGATGCCTTTTCAGAGTTAATAAAGACAACTCATGTCAAAAACCTCTCTCTCTAAAGTGCTGGAATTACTTGAGAAGTACAATTCATATACATCTCTCTATATAACTAATCATTTTGTTACCGGATATATGCCATGAAATAAAGCCAAAGGGATTAGCTCGAGACCAGTGCTGGGTTCTGTTGAAAATGAACCCTTGCTTCTTTCTAGACGCTCTATATAGAAGATTACAAGAAATGTTTCAAAAGTTCTTACAACAGTAGAAGCTTTAACAAATTTCAGAAAAATCTACCTTTACTCAACTTTCTTCAAAAAAACTTTATTCGAATCAGTTTTCGCCTTGTAGCCTTAAATTAGTTCCAAAAAGTTTAAGCTACATTGGCTGAAAGTTCACGGTCGTCATTTTTACTGACATGCTAGTCTTCTACTTCAGTCCTGAGTTTACATAAATCTATGTTTGTGTAAGGGCACATAATTGCTGGTTAAGAAGTTACTAGGCCAACGGCCCAAGACTCCTTACAAGTCCTGAAATATTTATCCCAAGTTACCCTAATTATCAATAGCTAGAAGAGCTAAATTCACAGAAGTATTAACCTACTTTTATGGTAATTAAAACTGACTGTCCCTGTCCATGAGGGACATGGGGACCACCCCAAAAGTGAATTTACAATTACCCACCCATTAATCCAGGCTGCGCTTGAAGAGGGTCAGGGAAGGGCTCTGCTTCATGTGAATGGGAAGCTTATTCCAGAGAAAGGGTGGTCTTTGGGAGATGTATACATCTCTCCAGCACAATTTGTTCAGGTCAGAGGCTTGGTTAAGATCACTCTAGCAAGTGACCCTCGTGTAGTTTGATTTATGAATGTGCAGCATTTTCGTTACAGCCAGGTCAGAGACTACCCTGTAAGCCAGACACAGGACACCCCTTAATAACCCGTAGGAGACAAAATACAGTGACTGTTTTCAATCTTTCCAGGTAGGACTTTTATGCATCCTGTAATCTCTTGGGGAGAAAGCTCTGTGGTCTCTCCCAACTGTTGCAGGTGTCTGCTGAGATACATGCAAAAGGCTGCAGTGTACTCCATTAGAATAACGAAGGCCAAGTAAAATAGAATTACAACATGCTTAGATTGAGATGTCATGCCTTTACTTCTGAGATGTGCCATATAGAAGGACTTCCAAAGCACTGTGGACATGTGGTGTTCGAAGGTCAGGCTGCTATCAACCTTAATACCCAGATCACATACCACAGGGTCTACTCTTAGAGTGGTGTTGTCTACATTGTAATTAGCAGGAGTGTTAGCTTTCACAAAGGAAATAATTACGCATTTTTTAGCACTTAACTTCAATCCATGGCTTTGGCACCAGTCACTGGGTCTGCATTAATCCTTCCTGCAATACATTAGTATTGTTGGGGGACTAAGATTGCTCCCAATTTGCAGTTGCCAATGAACGTGGTCAGCCACAGGCCGCCCACATTTGCCTGGACTGAGAAATAAAATTCAGAACAGTAAAGGGCCAAGCACAGAACCCTGTGGTACACCACTGGTGCCGGACCTTTTTTTGACAGTATGTGCCCTGTCATGGAGCCAACTGGCTGCCCATCTGGTAACACAGGGGTTAATTCCCAATTGGGAGAATTTCTCTACAACATCTGAGTGAGGGATTGTGTCAAATGCCTTAGCTAAGTCAAGGTAGGTAGTATGTAGTGGCTTTCCCCAATCCAAGGCCTTGGTGACCTTGAAAAAAAAAAAAAAAAAAAAAAGTCAACCAGGAGACCTGAGCTACCCTTAACAAATCTGAACTGGGTTGGGTCCAGAGTCTGGAGATTAGCTATGCCCTTTTGAGAAGGTCCATGATTCTTTCCATGGCCTTGCAGATGAGGTGTATAATTCCCAGGGTCAGCGGATAGACCCCCTTTGTGCAGAGGGATGACTGTTGCTGTCCTCCATTCTGCAGGAACACAGCCAGTCTGCAGATTGTGGTTAAGTAGGGATCCAAGTCAGTCTATGTCATGTTTTAAAGTTGTTTAAAAGGCAACCTGGGATGTTGTCTGGTCCCACTGATGCCATGGTTTTTAGCTTTACAGAGCACAGAGACTACCTGCTCTCTTGAGATAAATAGGCTGAGGAGTGGTGGCAAGTATACTTTGAGGGATGACCAGTAGGTACAGTGAGATGAAGTCCGATTCATATCTGTCAGGTAGAAGGTTGGCTATTTCCTCCAGATGAGTATGGGTGGTACATCCACAACCAGCTCTGCACATAGCCGAGTATTCCCTTTGACATTTTGGACCTAGTTAAAAAATGCCTTGTGACTTTCCTTAACTAGGGAAGCTATTTTTGCTTTGTAGTTTGCTTTGGAGGACTTGATAAATCTCCAATTTGTTTGTTTAGACTAGAGAGAGATTTCTCTCTGCTGAGCCAGTTCCCTCTTGTTTTTGGATATTAAATTTCTTTCTTTGGTTGTATAGCTTGTTTATACTAGGAGTCCACCAGAGTGGCTTGTTTTTACAGCAAGACCTGGTTTTAATCTGGTCCAGTAGAGCCAATTCTATGCAACTGCTTAAGTGGTTATACAAAACATTGGTGTACTGCATAGGAGTCTGTGTTTTCTGAGTAAACAGAGGGGCTTTGAATTTTTCTATACCATCACTTAGTAGGAGGTAATTTATCTTGAAAAATTCTGAAGTGTTTTTCAGCTTGATGGGGGTATCTGGCTTTATAATTTCTTCAAAACAGACTAATTTATTGTCCAGTCTTATCAAAGTGGACATCACATGGGGGTGCAATGCTCACCCATGTTAGTGAATACTATGTCAAGGATATGCGAGCCACACATGGGTGTACTGCCTAGCTGTTCCAGAGCACGACAAACTCAAAGAACCCTGAGCCTACATATTTGGGGTCATGTACATTCCTCATTCAATGGTAGGACAATTAAATCACCCACAAGTAAGGTGATGGCCTGCATGGTCAGTGACTCAAGTAAGTCCAGTTATGCTGCATGCTTTTCCTAATTCAAAGGGGGGGGGGGCTGCAGCTAACTAAGAAGTGGTAGGGGATTTTGCTTGTGGTTAATTGGACATGGAGTAGCTCATGAGAGTCTTAGTGTCTGACCAGTCTTAAGGTGTACTTATCCTTAATGAAGATGGATACACTTCCTCCTTCGGTTCTTTCATGCTCGGTTTGTGGTCTGAATGTATAGAAGACATTGTAGCCCTGTAAGGCCAGTGTGCGTTCCATGGCTTTGAACCACGTCTCAATGACTACACAAAATGCCAGCATCTTCCAAAATGAGGAGTGCTTCCAGGGAGTGCAGTTTCCTGTTTAGACTCCTAGCACTTTGCAGCAGTTGTAGTACCATGAGTTTGCCGAGAAAGATTCTGCTACGTTGGGAGTTTGATTATTTTGACATTTCCTAAAAAAGGCGCAATAGAGGTGCAGACCATATATGGCAAAACAGAGTGGCCTATTAACCATGTCTTCCCAAGCTGATGTTGGATCTCCTTGGACTGACACCAGAAGTTAAGCCAATTGTTAAAGTCAAATCATTTTTTGTTTGTGCCATCATCCTTGATGATGGCAGAATGCTGCTTAAGGCTATGCTCACACCTGCCTGTGACACAATCTGAGAGCTCAGTCATGTCTCTCTTCATATAGTCCAGGGAGATGCATCTCAGGTCATTCACACCCATATGAATTATGATGGGGGCATACTGGTACTTAGGGTTGAGTGAACCAACGGATCCTGGCATCTGACAGGCAGCTAATTGCAACCTTTTCCTTATCCAGCCTGCTGAGGGAGACAGGGTCTCTCACTATGGAGTCACCTATGACCAGTACATTAGGTTTTGTGGCGTTGCATATAATGGGCTTGTCTGTTAAGACACCGGTGTGTAGGTTTGTGTGTTGTGGTATTTATTTACTTTATGTGTATATATTTGGTTTCTGAAGGCAGCACTTGGAAGGCCTCTTGGCAAGTTACTAGTGAGTACCTCCACATAGGTGTGTCATAATGTCCTTATTTAGTGTGGGAAGTGATGAGTGTGTGCTGACAACTTGGTTGATATTAGCTATGTCCATATGTGAGGCTATTTCCTCCAATCTCATACTGTAACTACATCTCTCACGCAAAGTATTACTTTGTTTCAGGAGTAAGTGGTTGTCAGTATACACAAGACAATTGCTACATTGTCTCAGAATGCCCATGCCCATCAGGCTAGCCAGAGATGATAGTAGGTTCTTGCTGTGTGCTTTATTTGGGAAAGGAATAGGTTAAATTGACTGGGCTGTGCTGGTAATTCAAAGATTACAAGTGGGAACTATTCTTTAAGTATAGTCTCAGGTTGACCAATAAAGCAACCCCGAGTTGCTCCTACAGCAGCAAAAAGATGGGAATGGTTGAACTGACATTTAAGGAAAAAACTAAAATTTGCATCTATACAGGCCAGTGCCAACCGCTGCTGCATGGACAAAAGCTTTGCACAAATATGAGGTTTAAATAATCAGCAGAAAAACAAGTATACAACTACCTACCAATTGAGAAAGCACACAATAAGCCTTCCTCAAGCAATCTCCCCTTCAGACGAGTTCAGATCAGCACACTTCTACCATAAGACTGCAGAAAAAACCCTCAATGTAAAAAGGTTGGTTTTACAGCTCAAGTGTAAAAGAAATAAGTCTACATACAGCAGTCCCAAATTTATTATCTACAATGTAAATTGGATCATAAAGCTACAGTACAGCTTTCGGAAGTGCAGCAAAAAAGTCAGCAATTTCACAGTAAATAAATAGATCAAAACTGAACAAAGTGCGAATAAAGCTTAAATAATACTTTTGAAGTTCAGCAGTGGATGGCTTTAGAAACAGCAGAAACAAACATCACACCCATCCTGACCAATGATACTCGGTAATTTCCACCATGCATAAATCAGCCCTTCTGTAGCATACCGTATCTCATACTTCAAAACCTTTCACTTGAATATCACAATGTTTCTGTAATGTTCCCTGAAGTCTGAACATTCAGTCTCAACAAATGATAGCTTTAATGCATGTAGTACTGAAATCTACTTTTGCCATGTTTTGCTCCTTGTGGCTGCCTCTACAGCTCATAACTCTCAAAAGAGAAAGATCAGAGTTCTGACTAAGCAAGCAGATGTGAACTGTAGCCACAAACATTCCATGTAATACTTTTTGCCAGACACCAATTTAATGCTTAATCCTGAAATAAACATCTACTTTCAACATTATTTCTGTTAGCCAGACTGGAGCTGTGGGTTCCCAAAAAGTTGCAAAGACTTTATGCCACTGTAATCATACTCTCCGTTCCGAAGTTCTGACATATTAATTACATTATTACTGACCTCTCCACAAACATCACTGAATAAATTCTGAGGTGAGCCACACTTGCTTAACCAGCAATGAATACATTTCTTAACAAGTTAACCACTCCGGTGGTATAGAGGGATAAAGACCTTACTATGGCCCAGCTGACCTGGGTTCAGCACACTGAACTAAAAAAAACAGAGGACTAAGTACCCAGAATGCCCTTAAGCTCCACAATCACCCTCCCAACTACACTGGAAGGAGACCACAAGAGTGTAAGAGAATGGCTGGTAGAACTGGAATGAAAGTGAGGCACTGGGGGGCCAAGCTGGTAATAATGAGGTCTGTAAGGGAACAAAAAAAATGGTTTAACAAGTTTTGCTTCTCTCTTTATATTCATAATGTTTACCATACTGAAACAGGTAAAGTGACTGATGACAAAAGTCCATAGCAAATGTTTCACTACTCAATAGCCACAGTTACATAAATGAAAGTATTTTTGTCTGCTCTACTTCAAACTCCACAACTATTAACAATGAACAATACGTCTAGCATAGACAGTGAATGGGTGGCATGAGTACTCCAGAGACGATATAGCTGAAAATCAAGATTAGAATCATGAAAAGTGTCAGTCCTAAGAAACCTGAGGTCTCAACACCAGCAGTCAAGAATGGCAAGACCAACATCATTGCCAAAAAGAAGGGCAGCAACATCAACAGTCTTGAAACAGACCCAAGATCAGGACACATCATTTAGACCCAAAGGAATCAGATTAAAAAAAAAAGATAAAACACTGAAATCAAAGTAGACAAGGAAGCCACAAACACTGAAACAGTCAACATGGGACTGTAAAACACAGCCACACGAGGCTGGCATCAGTGGGTGATGTGCAAGTGAGACAACAAAGAAAGGGCCAAACAGAAAACACCCCTGGAGTTGAAAGAAACCAGGAGGCATAGAAATCTAATTCTAACTGGCAGAATGCAGTGTGGGGCAAATTTCTGCTAGGCTAAAAAACAGCCTCCACCAACTTCCTATAATCCACATTAATGACAAAGGTAGTGGGGGAACACTTCCAGATACCTAGAACATTGAATCACTTGAAGAAACTTTTTCTGATACAACCACAGGTAGAATAGGAGGGCTAGAACTGGAAGTCACCACCACCTTCAAGTACTCCCTTCATGACTAGGGGTTTCACAGTGGAACAGACTAAGTTATACACTAGAGAAAGCTCCGTCTCTCTCATATCTTTTTCTTCCCCGACCGAGACAACTTTTGTGTGAGCAACTTCAAAGACCATGAAGGTTAGTGTTAAACAGTCTTCAGAGTCAAAGAACACAAAGTTGCAGGCAAACAAGGCCTGCTTATACAAATGAAGGTCATCTCCCTCCGATGTCAGAAGACAGTTGCACTAAATTTTCTATAAAATGTCACAGTTGCCTGGATTTTGACAATCATGACAGACAAAAAAGAGGGGGCACCTAACATTATTGTCCTATGGTAGATGCTTCTCTCCAAAGGAGCAATGAAATCCTTGAACCAAGACTACAAACTGTGTAAATGCCCAACAGCAGCATATTTAAAAGAAGCCAACAAAACCTACAGAAAAAAAAAATCACAAACAGTAGCAGCAAGTCACTGCTCTTACCACGAACCAGTTCCTCTGGTAGAAGACAGAAACACTACAATCTTGCAAAGATCAGCTTCCCTTGGTGAACATGCCTATGCAAAACAAATGAAAGGGAGAGAAAGAGGGGGGCAAAAAGGTCAACTCCAACAAAAAAACAGTAGTTAAAAAAAAACGAGAAACACTATAGTTAAAAAATAAATAAATAAATAAATAAATAAAAATCAAACAATGCTTAAACCCATTCATGACCCCCCTAAACTCTATAATGAAGCAGCAGTCCGGGACAGCAGTGGAGATCAATATCTTACCTCCTCCTGCGTAGTGGTCACAGTACAAACGTCTTTCTTACCTCAAGCACCGGGAGATGATGCATTGCACTGTGTGATGGGTGTCCTGGTAGCCTGAGAACGTTTGCAGTACAAATAAGTCAATGTCTGCAGCCTTAGTCAGTCAATCATACAAGTTACAGAAAATTGACTCATTCCTTTTCCATCAGCAGGGTGGGGACTGAACTTCTGAAAATGGTTAGTAGTAAAGGGGAGGATCATTGTACAAATACCAGACATTTAATACTTCTGTTTTGGCCATATTAGCAAATTATATCTAACCTTTTCAAAATTCTTATCATATTTGACAAAAATGAAAAATTACTCCTATACAGATGGGATTCTTAATAATGAAACAGCGAATTTTGAGAAATAAAGAGAAAATATGACTTTGGATGGAGATTCTTAAACTGAATACCAACCAGACACATGCATGAAATAGTAATAGTAGTCTGCCACATCCTCATTACCTTCTACAGGGCCATGATTGAAAGTATACCAGCTAACAATGTCACAGTCTGGTATGGAAACTGCTCAGACAGATCGCAAAGCATTAGAGAAGGTTGTAAAGCAAGCCAGGAAAAAATCACAGGATCAAACCCCCAGTCCTTACAGAATCTTTACTCTTGCAGATGCTATGGGAGGGAAATGAAACTGATAAAGGAAAAGTATTATCCCACACATGGACTGCTCCCACCTCCTGTCTTCAGGAAAACAATGCAGAAGCATCAGGTGTAGAATATCCAGATTCAGGAATAGTTTTTCACAGACTGCTGAACAACTAACCTTAATGTCAACACTCCCTCAGTTCTTGAGAACACCATAAGTGCAGTAGGATTGTCTTTCCTGTCAAAAAATTTAATTATTCTATTTATCCAAGTTATGCAATCTGAACTAAATTATTACTTAAACAACTACAGGAACTGTGAATTATGCTATGCTATTTTAAAAAATGGTGGCGGGCAAGTTATCTGTGTGTGTATTTATATCTGTACTGCCTAGAATTTATTCTGTGATAAGCTTCCTTCACCTTCTTGTGAAAACTGTTTTTCAATGCACATGAGCCTGAAACAATGAAATTTCATTAAGTGATGCACTGCATTTGTTGATCTGAACCTAGTATACTTTGAGTACTTTAAAAACCAAGCCAACACAGGAAAGGATATTTTGCCAAAAAGGATGAATACAAGAGGGGTACACAAAATAATTGAAAGAGGACAGGAATATATTGGAGAAAATAAGAAAACAAATCAAGATATTGAAAGCAAACTAGAGAGATGGAAAGGTAAAAATGTGGAATAAAGCCTAGTAAAAGTTTGAACTGTAGGTCAGAGACCACCTTTCATACCAGGGATTAATATAACAGTGTACACAAAGAGAGAAAGATAGAAGCATGAAAAGTGAAAGACCAGTTTTGGCAGAGTTTTTAGTTAAGTGTAGGACAGAAGCGGCTACTAAAAAAAAAAAAAAAAAAACAGGATAATTAGTAGGATGCATAAAATACTTCAAGATGAGTATAAGAATCAGAGAAAGTTAGAAAAGAATGTAAACTGTCTTTTCATTCTCTCTACCCAAAAGGAACAAATGAAAGGACATGTAAACACCTGGTGTCAAAGTCACGGCCTCAAGCTAAATGCCAAAAAATGCATAGTAATCCCACTTGGGAAAAACAAAGTACCTACAAACTACCACATAGATGGGAATCCACTAAGTACAGAAGAAGTAATTAGGGACCTGGGTACCCAAGTAGACAGCATGCTCTCCTTTGATAACCACATAGCCAAAACGGTCAGGGAATCCTTCTATGTGGCACACCTGATCACAAAAGGTTTCTCATCCAGATCCAAGGAGGTGATTGTGCCCCTTTACACCTCAATCATTAGGCCCATAATAGAGTACAATGCCCCATTTGGGATGTACCTTACTAGACACCTGCAACAACTAGAAAGACCACAGAAGTACCTCACTAAGATGATTAAGGGCCTTAAACAATTACCCTATGAAGCACGACTAAAAAAGCTCCAGCTCTTCTCAGGTCGCTTACCGTCTGCTCAGAGGTGACCTATGCCTGACCTATAGGGCCATGTCAAACCCTGAACTAATGGACATACTTCACCTCAAAAAAACGAGATCCCTCAGAACCACTCGTTCTAGCGACTTAAACTTATGTACAACAATGAACAGGACATTCTGGAGGGATAGATTCCTGTCCCAGCGACTCCCCTCACTCGAATAGAATCCCAATCCATATCTGACAGAGCTCTTCTCTGACCCTCTTCAAGAGAAATCTTGAGGAGTGGATGGGTAATCATAAGTTCTACCCTGAGATCACTTCAGGAGCCCTGTTGACAGAGGTCCAGGTTACTAATCTAATGGGGCGGCAAAAGCCATCACTCTGTGGCTAGGCTTACAAATGCCCATGGGCAAATAGTCTAGTACTTACCTATGAACCTATGGCTCCAAGTATGCAAGACAGTCCAGAAAGTTTAGCAGTTTTGATAGAAAACAAAACTATGCAAACATTTCCTACCCTAATCAGACTTATGAGAATTTTTACACCAGAAATTGCAAGTGCTGGAGATGTAATGAGAAACATTGGGGCAATTTGCATTACATTATTTGGGAATATAACAACTTGGCAGACTTTAAAAACTCACTATATAGTACTCCGTCAGAAATATTGGGGGAACAAATGATTGTAACTAAGGAAATTATTTGAAATGGGGCACACAATATATATAGCCTACAAAAAGCAAGGCCTTACTGAGTTTAAATGTTATCAGCTGCCAAAAAAGCAATGACTGAAAAGTGGAAATCAAAATATGAACAGACTGTAACTGAAGTACTGAATATTGAAAAGGCAATAAAATAGCTGGAGGTGGGATCTTTAGAAGAAAGAAGGAACAAAAATAGAATTTGTGGGAACAATACATGCAAAATAACATTCAGGAGGTAGACGAGTTTAATGGAAGACATTAATTGAGCAATGTTGGCATGAATGATCTCTATTAAAATGTTCACCATATGAAAATGAGAAATATCACTACGATTTATTTTATATTAATGTCTGCATACCCATGTCACTACCGCAATTATGTTTTTTTGCTTTATATTGTAAAACACAAACTACTACTACTACTGACAAAATTTAGCACTTTCAAGGATGCAGCAAAAATTGTGCCTTACTAAGTACCCCAAATAGCTTCAAATTCAGCACCCTTAAACTCCAAGATGCTCTGCAAAGCTGGACTGATGAAACAGAAAAACTGTCAGTATTAACAATAGGACAAAACACAAAGCATGTACACCAAGCCACTCAGCTCATGTCCAGTTGTACACCATCACATTACAAAAAAAGTACCATTTCATATATCAGAAGGATGGAGTTTAAGCCAAAATATATTCTGCAATTACTAGCTTGTTAAAGGGGAACATATTTTGTTTTGCTTCTCAGCAATGCAGTACAATGCAGAAAAAAAAAAGGGAAACCTGTGGAAGAGAATGCTTCTAACACATGCCAGAAACAGTGCACTATCTTCTGTACAGATCTGTAAATAATGCACATTCAACAACCTACTTGATACAAGACATTATATATATATATATATATATATATATATATATATATATATATATATATATTTTTTTTTTTTTTTTTATTAATTAATTACACACATACATATACTCAAAACACAGTCCTCAATTTATATTTTCTAAACGCAAAGACAAAAGGTCCACACTAACTGGCACTTCTAAATTGTGTTTTCTAAATAAACAACTTTGCAAATGTAGTGCCTGCTGATTATTGAAGGACTTTGCTAGCCTGTCACACAGGAGTGTATAACCAGAAGTTTCTATTCTGTACTCAGACCTCAAACACTTATCAATAAAAAGATGTACCAAACTCTAAAAAAAAGTTGCCATTATAAACTTTAAGCCACTTAAAACCATATTAAGGCAATTTTAAGAGATGCATACCTACAACGTGTATGTTTTGTACAGCTCTATATTCTCTCGGCTTATCCCAGTTAGGGGTCACCACAGAGGATCATCTGTCCCCTCATGATTGGCAGTAAAGTTTTGCGCTGTCGAGTTGCCAGCCCGGCGCCCAACCTTCCACAGAGGTTCATGGGGAGGTACTGGGCTCCATGGGCCTACGTATGCCTAGCCAACAAGGTTCCCTGGCTTGCGCC
Organism: Protopterus annectens; assembly: GCF_019279795.1. Lineage (NCBI taxonomy): Eukaryota > Metazoa > Chordata > Ceratodontiformes > Protopteridae > Protopterus > Protopterus annectens. The sequence goes on along the minus strand of NC_056746.1, from coordinate 221,062,654 downwards.
ACCCAAGAGGGTTATCCCAGAGGGCACACGCATGCACACACTCTCGCCTAGGGCCAATTTGGAGTGTCCAATCCACCTACAGCATGTCTTTGGGATGTGGGAGGAAGCCGGCGCACGCACCCGGGGAAGGTTATGCGACCACGGGGAGGACATACAGACGCCACACAGAAGAGACCCCAGCCAAGGATCGAACCGTCGCTAACCGCTGTACCACCGCGGCCGCCCCATATTTATTTGGGTAGTTCTGAGCATTCAGTGCTATTTCAGAAGCTTGACGGCTCGGAGGTGATCGGAAGAATTTGCTAAAATTGAGTAACACTGAATACGTCTAGCTTCACAAAAATCACTTTTGTTTAGTACAGAGAAGCATTTAGAGGCAAAATTCGGGGACATTTATGCAGTAAACACTATATAAAACTTAACACATCATTTTACAGAGCATCTTACAGCAAAATTGTTGCTCTACGGACCATCACCATGCATTTATTTGATGTGCCGCTCAACAGCCCCGCACTCTGGATAAAAAGGAAGCCTTTCAAAATACAGCGTTTGCTTGAGGAATGCATTCCAAATCATAACCACATTTAAAATACAGAAAAGTTAAGTGTTAGTTACCAAATACAACCGATGTCTTAATGTAGTTAGTTACTTTGAGGCACAAATTCATCCTGCTGCAACGGGAGCTTCCTCAGATAGAGTTCTCTGGGGAATAGGATGAACTTGCCATCCCTGACTCCTGTCAGTCAATGAGTTTAAAATACACTCTGCGAGGTCACTTTCCAGTCTCAACTAGAATATAGCAACAACGCACTTAAAACACAAAAAAACGTTTTCTACAGAAAAGTAAGTCACTAACCTGACTAAAATCTTCATCATTCAGCAAATGCGACTCTCGTGGTTTAAAACAGTTCTGACATTTGCTTTTATTAAAAATGTTGGCCTGAAATTTTCTGCACGGATTATCCCTTGTTGACATGTTTTCACACAGGGCACAAAGCACTTCAACCGAGGTTTCTCCTTCTTCCCTTTAAAACTGGAGAATTTCAGTGTGGAAATGTGAGGCAAGAGTAAGAACACCTTCCTGTTGGGTGATGTATACAAACTAGAATATCCCCAGTGGACTGCAGTATCACAAGTCCATCGGTCGAAGCCGAGTTCCTCCACCAGGCAAAATTATTGCATGCCAGATATCATACGGCAAGGAAACAACAATCCGCATAATATATGCGCAGAAAATAGGTTTTTGAAAACAATATTTCCAATTTCAGTATGACATCACGAAAGGTCTGCTAATGAATGGATAAACATCCAGGAACTTCTTTTATGCGTCATAAGTTACAGTTATCCAGCTGCTAACGTCTGCACAAATTGAGTAAATCTGGCCAAAAATACTTAATGCGTGCCAATTCTGTATCACAAAAATACATATCTGAGAAAATTTCTTTCCCCCACATAGCAAAACACAAACAAGCTTCAACAACAGTTGACTTTGTCAGCAAAACGCAGCCCTTTAGTTACAAAATGTTCATTTAAAAAACATAGTATTAAAAAATCATGCATATAGATTGCCAAACGTTCACTTCTTAGGGGTAGTCAGAACCAGGAGGTCAGGTAAATAGCAACCATTACATGTCTTACTGTCATAAAGTAAAACAAAACAGAAAATCCGTGATTAAACTCCGACTATATTTCCTTTGCAATGTCAGCCTGGTGCTCGTAATATTTCCTCTCAAAAGCAAGGGTAAGTAGCTAGGATTTGCCACCAAGACACAAACAGTTGAAAAAAGAAAATTTACTAATATCCTCGTTCAGTCCTCCAAATTACTAGCAAATGTTATACCACAGCCTGCTGTGTCAAATGACTGCAGCTCTCTCCCACTACTTCACTCCACCGCTACACCACTTGAGTACAGATAGCGCTGTAACTTCGCCAAAGGCAATCAACCAGAGCAGCCACCTCCAATCAGAAAAATCCATCAGTTCCAGTTGTTGGGTGAAATCAGCAAAACTAACCAGTCACAAAACCAGATCACATAGTCCCGCCTCTAAGTGGTATTTCGGGTCTAACTAGCTTTCCAAGTGTGGTTGTTAGATAACTGGAGGACTTTGGGGTAGAGTACTTTTTAACGAGTTATGTATGGGTTATGTATTTTTTTTATGGACTTGCATACAATGACATTACCACTTGTTACGGGATTACTTATTTCCTAGGTTTCCACTGTGTTTTTTTTTTATTTCTAAAATTCGGCCGTGGTAACTGTAGTTGGAATCCATTATTTTGTTTTTCCCAGTGGAAAAGTTATAATTCTTCAATGACCACGATATTTTTGGAGGCTTTGTGTGGTTGTATGGTAAACTAATACGTTTACCCAGCTATTAGACGGCCAAAGCCATATTTATTTGGATCAAACTTGACTGGCGATTTTGATTATGGGTTTAGATATTCACTGAAATGTGTAAGTGTGTAACTTACCTCTTAGTGCAATAAGTCTGGACAAGGTCCAAAGTAATGAGGGCCAAAAATAGAAACAGGTAAAAATTCTGAACAGTTGAGAGGTGGGGATGTAACTGTCTGATTATGGGTTTAGATGTTCATTGGAATGCAGCGGTATGCAAATTTTTTGATTTATTTTCCGATGGAGCATTCCATTTAACCCCAACATAATTATTGACATACTGTCCTCCTTAACTGGACTTCTCTTCACCATCTATCCCTCGATGCAGAAGTATTTAAATTTAACCGCTGTGGCGACTCCTAACCGAGAAAAGTCGAAGGTTATCATCATCATCATTCCTAGATGTCCTAAACTGACTAGCTTCCACCCAGAAAAATTTGAACAAAGTCCCACCCAGCACCATTGCTCTCTAAGTACACCTGCTCCCTCATGCTTGAAAGGGATAAAAACTGGAAGGCTTGGACTCAATAAATCCTTGATTCACCTGCAAAAATATAAACAACTACGAAACCACATCAAAAAACAGATCACCAAGGACAAGAAAAAAAAACGTTTCTTTCGTGCTTCAATCTGACTACCGCAGCAACCAAAAAAATTCTGGAATAGTATAAATAAAATCCTACAGGCTGGAACACCTGCCTCCCCCACCCTTTGCCCTAACAATACTCCCACTGAAACCGCCATTATCTTTAACTCTCACTTCATAGACTCCATCGCCAAACTAACCCTCAGTACTAACCCTAACAGCCTGTCACACTCCCCTCTCTCAACTACTACAACTGCCTTCTCACTCAAACCTGTCTCCACTAACTTCATAAAATCCCTCCTACACAAACTTAAGACTTGCTCTCCCTCAGCTAACAACCTTTTTCCCTACTTCTTCAAGCTTGCTGCAGACTCTGTTGCCTATCCTGTTTCCATCTTTTATCACCCGATCAGTACAAGAATCCACCGTGCCTACCATTTGGAAACAATTCTATACTATTCCTATCCAAAAGTGGACTCTCCACTGACATCTATAATTTCCACCCCATTGCTATACTCTTCCCACTCTCTAAGCTACTTGAAAAATGTATCCACAAGCAACTCCTACACTTACTCCAGGAAAACCTCCTCACATCTACCAAGCATGATTTCTGCCCATACCATAGCACAACCACAGCTCTTATCTCCTTCGCAAAACAGTTACACATGCTAGAAATAGGAACAAATTAATCTCCTATCTATTCCTAGACCTATCAAAAGTATTTGATACCATCTCCCATCCCAAGCTTCTCACCAAACTGTCCAACCTCAACGTCTCTAATTCCTCACTAACTTGGTTCTCTAGCTACCTCGCCAACAGGCAGCAATCAGTTAAATGTCTCTCCTCCTACTCCGCCTTCCTCTCTTTCCCCACAGGTGTCCCACAAGGCTCTATTCTGGGTCCACTTATATTCAACATCTTCACCAACCACCTCCACACTTCCTACCCTCTCTCTACAGTCAGCAAGTACGCTGATGCCTCTACTATCCTCTCCATCTCAATCTCTCAGACCTTCACACACTAACTCAAAACTCCTTCCTCTGTTGGAAAACTGGCTTAGTAACAACCAACTCATACTAAACCCAAATAAAATAAAACTTCTGCTCTTTCTTCCCAAAACACTCACCCATCAAAAATCAGCATTTACCATCACCAGTAAGAAATGTAGATACTCACAAAACTCTTGGGTACAATCATCGACGACCAGCTACAATTTGACCTCTATATATCAAACTGTATCAAGAAGGCACATCAAAAGCTAGAACTACTGTACAGAAATGAAATAAATTCTCACAAACAACTCTAGACCTTCTTTTGCACATGCCTACCTGCTCCCAACCCTTCTCTATGCCTCTCCTATTATGACCAATCTACAATCCTCCCTCAAAACTAAACTCAAGCTCACCTACAACAAAATTGCCCAATTTGCAGCGAATCTACCCTAAAACGATCACGACTGCCTATCTTTACAATCTCTACACTGGCTAGAATTTTCTAACTAACTTGTATTTCCCCAACTGACATTCATTCACTCTATTCTAAACAAACCCTCCTCCTGACCTTCCACCTCTTCCCTGATCTTCCTATACATCCCACTAGCTCCTTACGAAGTTCAGACCAGCTTCTGTTATCCATCCACAAGCCAAAAAAAGCAATAGGACAACCTTTATATAGCTACTCAGTTGTGCAAGCCTGGAATAAAGCACCACTGGACATTAGAAGTCTTCCCTACACACAAAATAAAAAAACATTAAAAGAGACACTACTGAAATCCTGGACCTGCTCATGCCAAAAAACAAACTAACTCAACCTCTCCCTCCCCACATCTCTTTTTCCCTACCCTTACTCTACTTCCCGATTAACTCAATGCTCCTCTAAATAACTAACTAGCCTAACCTACCTTCCAAAAGTATTCTACTGCTCCTCCCTCAACTTCTTCCTAGACTAGTTACTTTCACTTATTTCTTCTAGCATCTCTGCTGTCTGTCTACTAACTCTTTAGCCAGCACTGCACACCACGTCAATGTACAAAATGCTTATACCTTGCAATAAATGCTACCTCCAATGTACTCTTCTAGTTCATTGTTGCCACTACTATACAACTTGATTGCATTACGTAAAAATCATGTTATGTAAAAATATTTTATACAACTTGATTAGACTATGTAAAAATTATCTGTGTGTCGGTAATTGTAATTTGCTGTGTATATGTATAGAGCTTTTCGACTTGGGACTCTGCTGAAAATGGCATCTCGCCCAGTTGGACATACCCGGTTAACAAATGTCAAAATAAAATAAATTGGATTTTGCCCTGTTCATGTTAAGTGTTTCCTCAACATTAGTTAGTTAAATATTAGTGTATAATACAGTGCACTTTAAAAAGTGTATGAGGTCTTTAAACGACTGACATTAACATTAATAATAACTAAGACTTATCCCTTGGTAGTTTTGCTCTCTGTATCTTTCCAATTTCAGTATACGTGCTGTTGAACCAAAGCAAATGCTATTCTCAATACCTTACTCCTCACAGAGGATTATCATCCAGGCCTGTGTCTTTTTAGCTCTTCAGAGCTCTTTCCACAGACATGCACACACTTTCCATATTATAGCTTCTGCACTTTGACAAAAAGGTGTGGTCCAAATCTTTTGCAAAGACATGGATGACCAACTTATTTTCTGGTTTCTGCCATATGAACCTGGAACCATCCTGACAGCAACTTCCACCTTACAATAGTGGATTTTTACCAGAGAAATGGTTTGACACTTTTTTAGTTCTCCAAACTGGGACAAAAGATGTTTAGCCACTGTGGGTGTGGCCAAGGCCATATATTATAATAACTTTTTAAACACCTTTATTAAATTATTCTTAAGATATGGGCACACACATTAATAGAAAATAAAACAAGCCATACTAACATTTTTTTCATTTTTATACATTATCAGTCACATATATTTTCTTTTTTTTATAACAACTGCTATTCAATGCAACATGACATTCATTTCTTAGTTCCTGCCTTCCCTTAAAACCTCACTCCTCCTGACCATTATTCTGCAGGTATCATTACCACAAATTCCATTTATTTCTATGCAGCTTGCCCCATCTCTTTTTAAAGATCCCAATTTCACTTTTATCTCTTTTACAGTATTTGACACTTCGTATACAGTTGGTTTTGATTTTGATTTTAATTTCCATTTTCTAGTAATTTCTTTTTTTGACAACCAATATAATTAAATTTAATAAGACCTTACTTTGTCAAGATAATTCAGAACATTTGTCCTGGCTGAAAATAATTGCTTCCTTAGTTGCAGATATTTACTCCCTCAATATGTCTGACCAAGTACTCTGCAGAGAATTTTCAAGAAATGCTAACTCATCATTCATCCATCCGCAACCCCTTTTCCCATTTTTGCACATGGGGTGTCACTTTAGCAGTGACAATCATCTAGAGATAAGGTTTACACTGCCAGGTGGCTAGCCCAGCTGCAGTAGTTTTTCCACACCACACACTCATACTCACACTCACATCTACAGCCAATTTAGCGTGTCCAATCCACCAATTGCATGTCTTTGGATTGTGGGAGGAAACCAGAGCACCCACACAAGCACAGGGAGGACATGCAGACTCCACACAAAATATACACCTGGATACTTCCCTTTTCTTCATCACGCTTCCAACATTTACTTTATATATGAGGAAAAAATTCTTTGAAGTCTGCTTGAGGTATACTAATACCTATGCATATGCTTCCAAGCAAAAATCCTAAACCTTCTGGACTTTGTTGCATACTTTGGAGCCATAGATATGTCCTCCAATTGTTCCCTTTTAAATTGCTTTTCCAGTGTCTTTTCCCAGCCTTTTCTATCCTCCTCTGATTGATTCTTATTGCTATCATGCAATATTTTATATGCCCTTTTCATTATATATTGAGAATACCACATGCTTGCCTTTTATCCCATGGGTCATATGACCACATAAAACACTGTTACATTGTCGTGGCTATGGAATTTCCTTATGCAAATCTGTGCCTGGCATGATGGTGATATGCTAGTACTCATGCATGCCTAATCAACACCATACTGTATCACATTCAGTTCACAGTGCTATTTATTGCAGTGCAGTGGCCTTATGCTTTCTCTTGATTACCTCACAATGTTACAGTACTTAGTCAGAATTTTCTTACCAGAAAATGGGCACTGGACTGACCTGTTAAACTGTGTCACCTTGGATTGAGAGTAGCTAAATACTGATGGTGCTGATTTTCAAGTATGCAGTAGTTACAATGTCAGTATTGTAGCAGCTTCATGTGCCAGTGTTTTTCACCTTTTTTGTCTTAAGCATTCTGTTTGGGATATTGTGATTTAAGTTTTTTCAGTATTAGGATTTTGCATTATTTCACCAAGGTGTGTTAGAAGAAGCTGCAGTACTTTCCTGAGTGATATATACTGCAAGTTCCATGAGCAAATGGAGTACGTTGTTTTTCGTCTGTGAGCTCTTTGGTCAGTTTAGTTAAAATTCATCTTAGCTAAAGAGTTAGTTGTCTATTTAATGTGAGGTTGGTGAAAAGGTTTAAAAAATGGAGACACTAAGGATACAAATGAAATCAAGAGGCAAAGCAGGACCAGCTATCAAAAATCCAAGTGTGGGTTGCTGAAGAGTGTCCCTAGGCTTTGTCACTTGAAGGAGCCTGTGGATTAACTGCATTGAATTCAATCTGTCAAACAACTGGTTGGATGATATCTTCGGTAAACAAGGTGTAGGAGCCTATTGAAGAACTCCATCAAGAAATTTGGCTGATCAAGAACTGGACGCAGTAAGTGGAGAAAACACAGGGACATTCAGTGATACCTTTATTCCCATGGAGTGACTCTGATTCACTTGTTAGCACATATGCATGTCCTGTCAAAGAAGATGGAACTTAGAGAACATGTCCCAGTGGAGAAAACTGGCAATTGTTTAGTGGTCCAAGAAGAAGAAGAGATGCAGTTGTCATCTCTGTATGGTTGTTATAGCCAACATGCTGGTATCTGACGTGAAAGTTCTCAAGAGGGCTCACAGGTCTGTGGTTGCATGGCCAGCTTCAGATGGAGCTTCTTTTATTCTTTAATTATTATAAAGATATTAAACTTTGTGGACAAACAAATGCAAATCATTTCTTAAGTGTTTAATCTCACTGGGCATAAGTGTCCCTTTTCTGGAGCCACCCAAGTGCACTGTCTGGTTAAGTGCCTTCCTTAGACTCCCACACTAAGCAAATTGAGGTAGAAGGAATCAAGATCTATACGTGGATTGCAGAAGCAGCTTGTTAACTGCACATAGCCTTAATTCTGTTTGCCAACTGACAGATTTTAAAGTAGTTCTGGCAGAAAAGAGTGACTGCATATAAGCAAGCAATCCGTCATGCTTAACAGGACTTCTTGGATCTCCTTTATCAAAAAAGAAGCTAGGATTATGCTATCGATTTGAAAGAGCATGGAATTTAGGTCCTGATGTTATAGGCTCTTAGGTTCATGGGTCAGTACTAAGCTGTTGATCCAGTGGACCATTAGTAGACTAGCCACAGTGCCCCACAACACAGGTACCCATTGACATGACTAATTTATGCCTAGTTTCAATCTCTGTCAGTGAGGGCTTGAGGGGTCAGATCTGGGGTGTATTTAAAACTGCCCATCAATTAATCCAAGTTATGCTTAAAGAGGGTCAGGGGAGCTACTTTGCTTTATATCCAAAGGAAGTCTATTCCATAAAGGAGAGATTCTCTGGGATATATATCGATCTTGCCAGCAGAGAAGTAAATAGAAAGGTTGGAAGTGGTCCTTGGACCAAGCCCTAAAGGATACCACTGGTAGTTACTCTTTTAGAAGTAGACACAGGTCCCACCCTAATCGATTGTGTTTTTTTTCAGTTAGCCAGTTTGCTGTTCAGTGGGTAACGTAGGGATTTACATTTAGTGTGACCAGTTTGTTGAGAATGCCAGAATGTGGGATGGTATCAAAGGCCATGGCCAGGTCCAAGTTGGCTGTGTGAATTAATTTTCCTGAGTGTAATGCATCAGTGATATGTTCAAAGAAGCCCATCAGGTTCAGGAGACAGGATCTGCCTTTAACAAACCTAAATTAGCTTGGGTCCAGGGTTTGTAGACTACTATGTCCTTGATAATAAGTTCCATAATGATGCGTTCTATTGCTTTTCAGATAAGGTTGGTGAGAATTATATGTCTATAATTTCATGTATCAGTAGTAGATCATTCCTTGTGGTCTACCGTAGTTCTCCATTCTTCTGCCATGAATCCAATGGAGAAGCTGAATAGACTTAGTAGTGAGTCTACCAGACAGTGTGTAGTTCAAACAAGAAGGTACCCTGGTACAATATTAGAACCCATGGAGCAGGTGTTTTTGACTTTGGAGAGATCATTCAGGACCTGCTTGGAGGTGATCAGAGGGGGTAAAGTGGGGTGTACTAATAAGCTGGGAAGAGGTAGCGGAGGGGTGTAAAGTTAGACCTGAATTTGCCTGCTAAAATGTTGGCTGTGTCCTCAGGAGGCAATAAGTGTTGCTGTTTTGTATTGCTCTGCATTGCTGAGTGTTAATTCCAGGGTTTCTAACATAGCTGAAGAAGGCTTTGTGGTTGTCCTTAATACAGGCAGCATTTCTTAGTTTGTACTTAAAGTTAGATGATTTTATTTGTTTTTTGAGTTCTTTGTTGATCTTTTAGAGTTCATCTCTAGATGGTGGAGTATTAAGTTTGCTTTTACACTCTCTAAATCTTCTCTTTTATTTTATAGTTTGTTTATACTACAGTTCCACAATAGTTTATTCTTGAATTTGGTATTGTAATTGTGTTCTGTGGAGACAGATGCCTTGATGCATGCTTTAAAGTGGGCATAGAAATTATCCATAAATGTTGCAACATGTAAGATGGGGTCATCGAGGGGAGAAGGACACTTGCATTTTATTAGATAATCAGTTAGATGGATTAGGTTTGCCTTAGAGTAGTCTCTAAAGACAGAGTTTTGTCATAAGTCAGTTTTTATCTTCATAGTGAGTGTTACTAAACAGTGGCCCGATTTGTCTAGTGATGTGGTAACTGGAGCTATTGAGCATAGGGTGCAGTATTAGTGAGAATCAGGTCCAATTATTTTTAAAATGCTATGTGGGACTTGAACCAGTTGGTCTAGGGAACTAGCATTAAAAAAGTCCAGGAATCTTTGTGCATATTTATTTCAGGTAGTGTAGGTTTCCCATTTAATGGCAGGATAGTCAAATTCTCTCAAGAGAATAGTGTTTGGCTTATTAGGAAGGGATTTCAGTTTGTTTAGATATGTTTCATGGACAGCAGGTGATTGGATTGAGTTATGGTAATTATATTATGGTATAGAGTAATATTTATCTTGAAAAGGATATGGAGAAGTTCACAGTCATTATCCAGGCTCAAGAGTCTGGAGGTTAAATGGCTTCTTAGGAATACAGACACGCTCCGTCAGTAACACTGTCTTTTTCCACATTAGGTCTGAAAGAGTGGTAGGCACTGAAATCATGCATTGTGTGGGTGCTATTGCTGTTCTGAAATCATGTTTCAGTAACTATGCAAATATCCTTATTTTCAAAAGTTAGGAATGCCTATAAGGAGTGCATCTTTTTCTTTAGGCTTCTAGTATTGAACAGAACAGCCTTTATATAGTTTTGATGTTGGTCAGCTATGTAGGTAATTTGTGGAGAATGATCTTGCCTAGAAAGGCACTATGTGAGAGGAAAACGTTTGGCCAGTATATAGAAGATATAAGAGAAAAAGTGCAGGCCATCCCTAACAAAACAGCCAGGTTGATCAGTCATCTCCTCCCATGATAATATGATGATATATACTGGATCCTCTTAGAATGAAACCAGTTCCTAAACCAATAACTGAATTGATTTAACTCCAGCAAAGCCAAAAATCTCCCTGACAGAAGTACCAAGGACTTCTGCAGTTATGGGAGATGTGTTACCTACCTTGAAAGAGTGAGCATAGATATGGCTGTTCATAGAGTGGCTTAGTGAAGGGCAAGAAAACTAGTGAAGACTTCTGTGATGCCCCAGCACTGGCCCAGTAATTAAGGAGCCTCAATCCTCACCCCTAGCACCAATGGGGGATTCTTATTGGAGATCTGGAGAAAGAGAGAGAAACCAACCCCGGACTACCTGTGGTCTCTGTGTACTCTTAATGGAAATTGCACTTGATGCAGAGAGCTGCATCTGGAAATTCTGTGTGTGTACCTGTCATTCTCCAAATGTACGTCCTCCACTGTTGCCATTGGTGAGGATTGAGGCTCCTTGATTACTGGGCCAGTGGAGGGGCATCACAGTTATTGCTTGGCAGTGGTGGGATCACCACATCATGTATTGAGATTCAGTGGTGTGGATATTGAACTCCTGTAGCCTGTAAACAGTGGTCACTAAAGAAGGTGCTTGAACTCTCAATCAGCCACACAGTGAGCATTCAGAGTTTCATATCACAATAGTTTTATTTATTTATTTTTTTGTTAGCTTAGTTAGTCAGGGAGAGCAGGCAAGGATGTCAGCAGAGGAGTATGGCACCTGACAAGGAGCCAGTTGGCTGAGATGTGCCAAACCAAAGGATTGTGGCATGCCAACCTGACAAAAGCAGAAATTATTACAGCCTTAGCCACAGCTGTATCACAGATTAGCAGCCAGTAAGATAACCAGACTGGCCTTGGGGATGTACAATTCTCAGAAAATGGACAGTTCAACCTTTCCACAGAGAACTTAAAAATTCATCTAGAGTTAAAGAGACAAACTGGAGGCTAAACATTTGGAATTAGAATCATCAGAGAGACAGAGACATTTGGAAGCTGAGGAAAATGAGAGGCAGAGGCAACACGAAAAGGAGATGCTAACTCTTCACCAGGGTCATGGAGGTAATGGGGCAGGGAATAACAGAACCCCAGAAGCAACAAAGGTCAGTAAATTTCTTCCACAATTTACAGAGGGCAATAATTTTGATAGCTTTATTCATATGTTTGAAAGAGTCTGTAAACAGTATAATGTTGACCAAGGGCTCTGGATATGGTTCCTGACCCCCCTTAGTGCACGGTAAAGCTGAAACTGCTATTTCTAAATTATCTGATACTGGTTGCTTAAATTATAATACTGTTAAAAATTGTTTATTAGATTGTTTTAAGTTAACGCTTGAAGCTTAGAGAAAAAATTTTGTGAGCATAGACGCAAGTCAGATGAAAGTATGTGTGAATATATTACTGAGTTAAGCACTTATTTTCATAGATGGGTGAGCGGGTGTCAGGTCACCACTTTTGAAAGGCTGGGAGACCTTTTGGTGAGGGAACAAGCCATTAGCACTTTGCCTGAGGACATGAAAATCTTGGTTAGTGGATAGAGAATGTAACATAGCTGATGAGTTGGGGAAAAAGGGAGACCTATACCTAGCAAGCAGGGCATCACTGCACAGGAAAGGGATACCCAGTGCTGCTCATGCGTTTAAGGCAACCTATGTCGGGCAGCCCAAACTGTCCCAACAGAGTCCGCCAGTAGCAAGAAAAGCCACTAATTCAGGTACACAGCCAGAATCCAGGGTTAAATGTTTTAAATGTAACCAGTGCCACCATGTAGCATATAGATGTCCATGGAGGCAAGGTGGGGAACAAAAGGTGGGAGCACCAGTAAGTGGGAATCCTAGAATGCCAGCAGTAAGTTGTTTAAAGACAACAAGGGTTTAAAACTACCACAAGAGGTTATATCCTATCTTAGTAGATGGGAAACAGGCCTCTTCTAAGAGAGATACAGCCTCTGACCTAATCATTGTGAAGCCTGCAATGGTTAAACTGGAGCACTACTTGCTTGGCCAGTCTACTCTAGTCAGAGCTTTAGGAGGGACCCCATTCCAAATACTTTTGGCTAGGGTTCACCTTGACTGGGAGGGTGCAAAAGGAAGCAAGCAAGGAGGAGTGTTTGAGGATATTCCTGCAGATGTCCTGATAGGGAATGATTTTAATAATGCAGTACCTTGTGTGCATGCAGTTACATGAAGTCAGGCTTGGAGACAAGCAAGTGGGTTTGGTAGTCTGGAGGGGACCCAGACAGACAGCAGACTTGAAACCAGGACTGGTGTGGTGGAAACTTCAGCGAGGAAGCTACCCCGTAACAGTGAGACTGAAGGTGAGCCACAGCCACTTGTGGATACTGATGTTCCCTTGGACAGAGTGACTGCAAGGGCAGAAGTGAGTAGTAGTACCCAGGCTGACAGTGAGGCACCACTGTCAGAGAGAATACCCGACTTTCTGTGGAAGAGGAGCTGGTAAGGATTACAAAGAGAGATGAGAAAGGCTCAGCTCTCAGACCCTACATTACAAGGCCTGAGGGAGGTAGCCAGTGAATCACCTGATTGTCAGGGAAAAGGGAATTCTGTATACTGGGACAAAGGCTTACTGTAGAGAGAGTGGGCCCCTGAGGGAGGGCTAGAGGGTGAGAGAATACAGCAGTTGGTAGTGCCAAGAGCCTACCATCTGGCACTTCCAGCCATAACTCATGAAATTCCCTTTGCAGGCCATATGAGCATAAAGCATACAAAGAGATGTATTAAGCAGAGGTTTTATTGGCCTGAGATTTCCAGGGATGTAATAGGGTACTGCAGGACCTGTGAGCAGTGCCAAAAGGTCTTCAAGGCAGGAGACAAGGTGAAAGCTCCTTTGATGCCTTTGTCTGTGATTGAGGAGCCATTTCAGAGGATAACTATAGATATTATGGGGCCTCTGAGTACCCCAAGTTCCACAGGGAAGAAGTATATCCTAGTGGTAGTAGATTATGCTACCAGATACCCTTAAGTGGTTGCCCTGTCCTTCATTGAGGCAGGAAAGGTGGCAAATGCTTTTTGTTAGAGATTTTCAACAGGGTAGGTTTCCCAAAAGAAATCCTGACTGACAGAGGTGCAGATTTCATGTCAGAACTGCTGGCTTGTCTGTGGAAGCACTGTTGGATGAAGCACCTAAAGACCACCCCCTACCATTCCCAGACTAATGGTCTGGTGGAGAGATTAAACTCTACACTAAAGACCATGCTACAGGCCTTTGCAGACCAGTTTAAGAGGGAGTGGGACAAATATTTGCCCATGTGTTGTTTGCTTACAGAGAGGTAACCCAGGAATCCACAGGTTTCCCCCCTTTGAGTTGCTGTATGGGCACCTCAGGACAAGGCTTAGGGAACTGATGGGCTTGGCCCAGGAAAATCTGGCAGAAGCCCAACAGCAGAAAAAAAGGTCTGGTATGACAGGAATGCTTGAGCTAGAGAGTATGCTGTGGAGTAGCAGGCTATGGTTCTCATTCCTGTGAGACACAACAAGCTGCAGGCAGCTTGGGAGGGACCCTTCAAAGAACCTCCAAAGTGGTAAGGAAGGTCAGTGATGTTAACTACATGGTAGAACTGCTAGGCAGGAGGCATGGGCACAGATTGTGCCATGTTAACATGATGAAACCTTGCCAGGATAGGGAGGCCCTGGTGCTAAGTATTTGCAGTAAGAGGCAGGAGGAGTCTGAGGGGGATCTATGGCTACAGGGAGCCAGACAGCAAAATCCCAAGTTCCTATAATGGAGCCTAGGATTGCAAGCATATGATAGGACAGTGCAGCACTATACTGGGGTCAGCAATTGAGTCTTTGGGGGGGGGGTGAAGTGTGACAAAGGGGAATACTGCTAGACCAGCTATCTGGAATTTTGTAAATGGTTATATGTCATTTGTGAATATCAACATGATTCATATAAGATACTTGTGTTACAAATGTATTAGAATTGTATTCATGTGTATATCAAACTGCTGGTACAGAAGTGTGTGTTGAAAAGGGTTTTTAAAATACTGAGCTTAAAAAAATGTAGCCTACTAGAAAAGAACAGAAATGTACATACACTATTGTAACTATTTAAATGTATATATTTCAACAATGGAAACTGGAATACAGAAGGTTAATTTGCAAAACTTCAGAACAATAGCTGAAATTAAATTACTTTATGGCTGGGCCATAAAAAAGATGTTATCTTTCAGTTTCAATTTAGCAACAGACACAATGTCTATGCCGAGAAGCTTTCTGCATTGTCGTGGAAGTGTTTTATGACTTCCAGGATCTGCAAAGATCTGAGGGAAACCATTGTGTATGTATATTCACATGTAGATGCTAAATACTGTTTGCTTTCAGCAGTGGGGGGGGGGGGGGTTTACCAGGAATACAGTCTGATGGCAATAAATGATGTCATTCTGCAAGCTTTCCCAGCAGTAATATTTGAGATATTAATTTAAGAACTCTCTGAGAGACAATGGATTCTGTATTCTGCCTTTGACCTAACAATATCAGCTAGAGGATCTATTCACCGCATCTGCCTTGCTGTTCTAATTAAGTGTGCTATGGGATAGTATAATTCTTTTATAGTCAGGAATATAGCAAAGCTTAATTTAGATGTTTTATTTATTTATTTGAGACTGTCCTGCAATGTTGTTTTAAATATTTCCTGTGATTTTGAACTGTGATGTTACTGTAAATGTATATTTAGTATTGTGTTGTTCTTTTATTTATTATTAAATGTATTTAAACCTTTCATTGTGGCTAGTCTGTCTAGACATATTTAAGCTCTGAGAATAATTGCATATTTATTTGGTGACACTGTAGGCCACTCCTAATAGCTTTGCTCTTGATCAAACTACCATTTGTATTGATAGTAACATTACACAGTAAGATTGGACACCCTTTGTTAAGGGCCTTAAAGTAGCTGATAAAGAGCTGGTGGCAGTGATAACTACCTTATAGTCTGGGCAGAAGGGGACATAGCTAGTAGACCTATGACAGCCTTTCCCAGGTGTGTGTGTGTGTGTGTGTGTGTGTGTGTGTGTGTGTGTGTGTGTGTGTGTGTGTGTGTGTGTGTGTGTGTGTGTGTCTGTGTCTGTGTAAAACAAATCTCCAAGAGTGTTTGTGTCAGCTACTTGGGCAGGGACATGAGGCACTGGTTGGACAGAGAGAGTGTTGGAGGTCTTGGCTTGGCCACTCAGCTGAGATCTCAACTCTATAGCTGTGCCATTGAGGAGTCTTATTGGGGATCTGGGGAAAGAGGGAGAAACCAGCCCTGGACTGACTGTGGTCTCTGTGTGCACTTAAGGGAAATTGCACTTGATGCAGAGAGCTGCATCTGGAAATACTGTGTGTGTACCTGTCATTCTCCCAATGTATGTCCCCCACTGTTGCCAGTGGTGAGAACTGAGGCTCCTTGATTACTGGGCCAGTGGTGGGGCATCACAACTTCCAAGATAAATAGGACATAATTTCACTCTGTGGTTAGTAACTCACAGTGAAAAAATGTAGGACTCAAACAGACCGTTTGAAGGATTTTCTGAACTGCAGGTTTGATAATAAGTATTAAGGAGATGTGTAAGCCTGAAAATAGTCCATTGCAATCAGTGCTCTACCTCAGTCAACAACTGAAAATTGTAATATTTAAGTATAAATGAGTGTCTTTTTTGTGGTCTTCTTTAGCCAGCTGCTGTCTTTTTTTTCTGTATAATGGCCCCTTATTGTATGGCCAGGTTTTCCTGGAGCCTGATCTCTTCATGTGCTACCTCTAGGTGCTTATGACTACACTCCTGTTTTCATTTATAGTGCAGCTTTTTTTTCCTCTTGGGAGACTGACTATCCTTCCATTAACTGGGAGGCCTACACTATACCTCAAATTTCACCATTTCAGTGACTTATGTATCCAGTGGACTTTTGAAATTCAAAATTTTCTTCCTTATTTTTGTTGATAGCTTTTTTTCTAGAAGAAACCTCTTACTTGTGCTACAGGTAAGCAGCTTAAGAATTATACTGAGACTCATGGAAATAGGGGTTAACATAATGGTAAAGGTGCACACCCACCCCCCTAGTCATAGATTCCAGGGTTTGATTCTTACCATTGGGGGAAATTGTCTAGGCTTATAATGACCCAAGGGCAGCTTGGATGGAGGTTGATGTGATTAAGGTATTTACCTCACAGGGACAAGGTACAAGGTTTGATTCTTATCTTTGAAAATACAACTTGGCATACTCTAGGCCGATCTCATTAGGTATGACCGCAAATGGAGATTGAACACCTAACGTCACCATCAATATATTTTCATTAGTTGGCACATTACTGGTACATTCATATAAAGTGTGAAAAACTCTTTTGTATCTCAAAGTACTGCTAATATAGGTCTAAGCATTTTGTCTACAAAGATCGACAGCTCTGTGAGCCAACCCCTACCATGTACTATTGGTCTAGAGTATACTAAGTCGTATTTACAAACTCATAGTGGTTATGATACATGGTAAATTAACTTGATTTGCTTTTTTATAGAGCCTATTCTCACCAATAATATTTTTTATCTTTGGAGATAAGTATTACCTACAAAAGCTAGGCATAGCTATGGGCACGTCTTTTGCTAATAGCTACGCCAGTGTGGTTCTAGCCCCTTGGGAGACCCTACAAGTTTTGGTAGGCAATAGCTTTTCTAAATATATCAAGTATTACAAAAGGTTTGTAGATAATTTGTTCTTGTTATGGACAGGAACTATTTTAGAACTACAAGATTTATTTTCTTTCCTTAATACCTCTACATCATTTCTTTCTTTTACAATGGGCTACTCTGCAATCAGAATAGAGTTTTTGGATGTACGCATTTGTAGAACCACTGGCAGTAATTATGTTCATAGGTGTGTACTAGGCTAACGGTCTTGGAGCCTATATAAGCCTAGCCCAAGAAGATTCCCAGGCATCATGCCACCCAAAGTTAGTTCCCAGTGCCCCTGTAAAGCAAGGCAATTGAAGTGATCCCCGGGGTGAATTTCCTATTGCCCATCCACTCATCAAGATTTCTCTTAAAGAGGGCCAGTGAAGTGCTCTGCTTGATGTAAATGGGAAGTTTGTTCCAGAGTATGGGATGTCTTTGGGATAGGAACCTGTCCCTCCAGCATGTTCTGTTTATTGTGGTAATGAGGTTTAGGTCCCTGGAACATGTGGCATGGAGGGATTGGGATTTATTTAGGTGTAGCATATCTATCAGCTCTGGGTCATACATGGCTTTGTAGGTCAAACAGAGATCCCCTCTAAGTAGGCGATAAGAGACAGAGTAAAGCTGGAGTTTTTTGAGTCTGTCCATATAGGGCATGTGTCTAAAGCCTAAGATCCTCTTAGTGAGGTATTTTTGTGGCCTTTCCAGTTGTTGTAGGTGTCTAGTGAGGTACATACTAAATGTGGCGTTGCATTCTATAATAAGTCTAACGAGGAACAAGTATAGAGGGATTTTGACCTCTTTCTTCCTGGATGAGAAACCTATTGTAATGAGATGGGCCACATAGAAGGACTTTCTGACTACAGTGGCAATGTGGTTATCAAAGGAGAGTCTCCCCCCGGTCTCTTATCATACCTTCAGTGTTAGTGGTCTACCTCCTATTTGGTAGTTCATGGACACTGAATTTTTCCCAAAGGGAATGACAATGCACTTTTTGGCATTGTGCTTAAGCCCATGGTTGTGGCACCAGTCATTGGTGTCAGTGAGGCCTTTTTGTAGAATGTCTACATCAGCTGGAGATTCAGTAATGGCTCCCAGTTTGCAATCATCTGCGAACCTGATCAGCCAGAGTCCTTTTGCGTTGGCTTGAACTTCAGAGAAGTAGATGCCAAACAGGAGAGGACCTAGGACCAATCCCTGTGAGATACCACTTGTAACTGGTTGGTAGTCAGATTTGGAGTCTGCTACTTTCACAGTGTGGGTTCTATCAGTGTGCCAGTTGGCAACCCATCTTATGGCATAGGGGTTTATGCCTAGTTTAGTGAGTCTATCTATGATTCCTGAGTGCGGGATGGTGTCAAAGGCCTTGGCAAGATGTAGGTAGGCTGTGTGAACTACCTTGCCCTTATTCACAGCTCTGGTGACAGACTCGAAGAAGTCTATCAGGTTGAGAAGGGATGATCTACCTTTCACAAACCCAAACTGTGTGGGGTCCAGAGTTTGGAGATTACCTATGTCCTTATTTATAAGGTCCATGATGATACGCTCCATAGCCTTACATATCAGACTTGTCAGACTAATGGGGCAGTAGTTCCCAGGGTCTGTAGTCGCTCCCGCTTTGTGGAGTAGGATGACCGTAGCAGTGCACCATTTGGTAGGAACACAGCCTGAAATGAGGCTGTGACTGAACAGGGTACACAGGTGTGGTGCCAGTTCACTTTGTAATTCATGTAGAACACAGCCAGGGATATTATTCGGTCCTATGGAAGCTGTATTCTTGGCTTTGGACAGTGTGTTTTTTACCTGAGTAGCTGTGATAATAGGGACTTGGTATTCCTCGAGTATTGTGATAGGCCCTTTAGGGGGTGAAAGGGGGGTAAAGTTTGCACTGAACCTGTCGGCCAATATGTTGGCAGTATCAGTTGGTTCTGTATATGTGTTGCCATTGTGCTGTAACTCAGAGCAGATGTGAGTATTGCCATGTAGATTTCTGACATAACTGTAGAATGCCTTGTGGTTGTCTTTAGAATCTGCAGCAATTTTGTTTTCATAGCTAGCTTTAGAGGATTTGATGATGGATCTCAGTTTTTTGCTGAGGCTAACAAGGGAGTTTTTCCAGTCTTGGGAATTCAACCTTTTCTGCAACAGTTTTTTCCTTCTGTTGTAGAGTTTGTTTATGGTGGGGGACCACCAGAGTGGCTTCTTTTTTTTGGAGGAGAGTGTCTTGGTTCTGTTTGGTATGGCCCGTTCCATGCACTTGTGTATGTGCTCATACAGTGCATTTGTGTATGATTCAGCAGTCATGCACCTATTTTCCATTTGCATGGGTGTTGTGAAGTTAGCCACCTCTGTTTTTAGAATCCAAAAATTGGCTTTGGAGAAGTTCTTTACAGTGGTTTCCTTTAGGGGGGATGAGGGTGTGATGTGGATATCCATGGTGATTAGCTTGTGGTCAGATCTGACCAGGGAGGAGTTGATTACTGGTGTAGAGCAACAGTCGCCCATGTTAGTAATGACCAGGTCAAGGATGTTTCTACCCCTGTTTGGGGTAAGAATGAGTTGGTCCAGGGCATTGGAATTAATGAATTCCAGAAAACGTTGAGCAAGTGTGTTGGTACATGAGTAACTTTCCCAGTTAATGGAGGAGGTAGTTAAAATCTCCCAGTATAATGGTATTGGGTTGTACCCTAATATTTTCCAGTGTGTTTAGGAATGTGGAGTGGGAGTCTTGGGACATGGTGGGGGATCTATAGCAGGCTACAACCTGGATTGCAGTTTTACCCGGTGTTAGTTGTACCTGAAGTATCTCTGATGCATTATGTTGGGCTACTATTTTGGAGATGTGCATATCCTTTATGAATATGGAGACACCACCGCCTTTTGTCTTTCGGTCCAGGTTTAGGGGCCGAATGGTGTGGTATGAATTATAGCCTGGTAGTGCTGGGGTGCTCTCCAGAGCCTTGAACCAGGTCTCAGTCACTGCACAGATGTCGATGTTCTCCATTTTAAGGAGTGCTTCAAGTGAGTGCATTTTGAGATTTAAACTTCTGGCGTTGAGTATCATAACCCTCAGATTTTGTTTGCTTGTAGCTGTGATGGTGGTAATTTTGTCTTCAGGACATTGCCTAAAAAAGGCACTATAGGGGTAGCAAGAGCCTTGGCCAGTATCTGGAATCCCTAGGGTGACAGGTGCAGGCCATCTCTGGTGAAGCATTGAGGTCTGTCGATCATGTCATCCCAGGCAGACAGATACTGGATCCCCTTAGAATGACACCATAAACTTAGCCAATTGTTGAAGTCAATCATTTTCTGCTTGTACTGTGGTATCATTCTGGGTGATGGTAGGATGCTACTCAGAGTTAGGATTATACCTGCCTGGGCTACAAGATCCAAGACCTCCTCTATGTCTCTTTTCATGTAGTCCAGGGAGGTATGTCTCAGGTCATTCACACCAACATGGACAATGACAGAGTCATATTTGTACCTGTTGTGGAGTGACCTAAGTGCATGCGTTATGTGGCGGATCCTGGCACCCGACAGGCAGCTGACCGTAACTTTCTCCTTATTCAACCTAGTGAGTGGGATATCAGTGTACCTTACTATTGAGTCACCTATGACTAGTGTATTGGGTAAGTTGTTTTGCCTTATGGGCTTTGGTTGAGTGGCACACTGTTTATGTGAGCTATGTGTCTCACTGTTTGTGCTGGGATGTGGTGGTTGTTTGCGCTTCTGCCTCAGAGGTCTCTGTTGTTTGGGCAGATGTTTATTGAGAGCCTTTGCAAAAGTAGGTATGTGTTTTGTGTTAATATGTGAGGGTTGTGATGGTGTAAGTTCTGGAGGGCTATGTGTTGAATGTGGACCAGAAGCAAATTGTTAACATCAATCCCAAGAACCTTAACCTTCTCCTCTTGACTGGCTAATCCAGTCTTGGCTGGAGAGTGCTTGGCTTCCAATTTGGCTATATATGTGCATCTCTCACAAGTCATAGTGTTGGGAGGTAAGAGGAGAGGGTTGTCTGCGTACATGAGGCAGTTGCTACATTGCCTCAGGATGCCCAAGTTCACCAGGTTGACAGGAGAAAGCACAAGAACTGACCTTTAGACATGCCTAGATATGAGTTCAATATATTAAGTACTGAAGCCTTTTACAGGAAAAATGTCACTCAAAGTGTCTGAGTCTGTACAGAGCACTGTCAAATACTTGAGGGGAAAGTAATATGTAGACCCTGAAAATTTAAGGATGAAGTATTTAGGCAGATATTCTAAAGTTAGGAAGAAATCAAGCACTACTTACTGAAAATAAAGAATTAGCTTGTCAAGAATGATGAAAAGAGGGGAGTTGCATGAATGGCTTCTGCCGGGCTACTACTAATGCTGATTTCAGCACAGCTTCACTCTGTTGAGTTACAATACTCCTTTGCTTCTTCTCTCACCAGAGGCAAATTGTTAACATCAATCCCAAGAAGAGAAGCAGGCCACGGCCTGTTTGGTGATCCACAATCTTGTTCCAGATGTTGCAAGGGTCTGTAGGCTTGTGGCCTTTTTCTGGTAGATGCCTCGAATAGCAGCCAGACCAATCAGGTACGTTAAACACAGACACTCACTCTCCAACCAGACACTCACTCTCCAACCAGACTGTTTAGAAAGGCCTACAGGAAGAATTACATCCTGCATAGAAATAGCATGCACCCTGGATTTATATATCATAATATTATAAAAGGACAAGGAATGAGAATATCTAGATTGAATTGTGAAGCTATTGTTTACGAGGAAGACCTTTCTGCTTTTAAGTCTGACTTACATGAGAGAGGACACTCAGACCAAGAGGTTAGTTCACATCTGAGCCTATATAAGCTTGACAAATCAGGTCAAACTAAACCCCATTTTTCTGATTTTAATTCACCACTGCAGAGAAGTTCTACTCATACTAGACCTCCAGTGTTAGGGATACCACTATATTATTCTTTGAAAGGCAGAACTGTTTAGGAAGTTTTTAGAAGGAATTTGCATATATTGTTAGCTGATGATAAATGAAAGACATTGTAGGCATGGAGCCTAAATTTAATTATAGGAATAGGAGGAAATCACTAAAAAGATTTATTTGCTATACCAATAGTGTCCAATTTGAAAGACCAGTATCACAACGTAAAGGCATGTATCCTTGCAGGACTTGTAGTGCATGCACTTATATAGATAACAACAGTATTTTTTTTCTGTATCCTACTACCAGTAAGAGGTTTTATTTTCCTAGACATTTGGATTGTTCTACTAGGAAACTCAAGTTTCTAGTTAGATGTGTGGTATGCTGTTCATTTTATGTAGGAAAGACTACTCATTCTCTAAGCAAACGAATTAGGGAATATGTCTATGAAATCCGCACCTTTTATCAAACTAATGCTTTAGCAAAATATGTTATACAGAAGGGATTAGAGCACCCTTTTGTTTTTTTTTGTTTTTGCAATAGTTAGATTACACTATGCGGATGGGTAGTCTAGTTAATTTAACTAAGAATGAACTGAGATGGATTCTGACATTTCAAGCAGATCAAGGCTTTGGGTTGAATGAAATTTATCTTTGAAACCACACCTTCAGTCACACCCCCTTCTTAGATGATTAGTTGCGTGGTTTCTTTCCCTTGCTTGATGATAGTTTGATACATTATGTATCTTTTAAGTTTAATCCTATTTATTACAAGGCATTCAAAGGTATGATGTTTGATGAACAACATATTATTTTACTGTTTTTTGCTGATATGATGAATTTTGGTTATGTATGTTTCATAAGTTTGCAGGCATATGATATGACAGTGCAACACTGTAGTGGGGTCAGCAGTGCCAAGGCAGATGGAATCTCAAGACAGGGTATGGGTTAATGTATTTCCAGACAGGCTTATTTCTCTCAAGTCACTTTTCCCCAAGGGTTACATGAAAAACTAGCTTGAATCTTCGAAGGGGGGAGAAATGTGATGATATGGGCTAGTGCCAGCATAGCCAGCTTAGGTTCTGTAAAGAATATGCCCTTTGATTATCAAACTCATTTATACAAGATCATTGTGTTACAAATGTATTAGAACTGCATGTCATTTGAATATCAAACTGATATGTACAGATGCTTGTGTTACAAATATATTAGAATTGTATGGCATTTGAAAATCAAAATGTGTTTGTAAAGTTGCTAGTGTTAAAAAATGTATTAGCAGTGGGTCCTGCTGGACAGAGAAGGAATATACATGTGAGACTGTATGTATATATGTTAGCAATGGATACTGGAAGAGAAGCGGTTAAACACCTAGCTTACTTCCTACTTTAAGAAAAATACTGTTAATTGGACCACCTGTTGGGCCATGGGATTGCTTATCTCACAGCTATGAATAGGACCGGTGACAACATGTCTGGAAGAAGCCTTTGTTCATTAGCTCATTAAAAAGAGGGGAAGCACCAGGCACTGCCATAAACATTAACAAAACTTTAGATATGCATCTTATTACATCTATGCTAACATCCTGTCTCAAGTTTCAAAGGGGAATAGTGTGAGGACCTAGAGTCAGATGACCAAATGAGGTCATTCTGCCAGCCATCTTGAAAATTTTAGATATTACAAAGGGACATCTGTCAGTATTGAGTATTCTGTCTTGGACCTGACAGCAAGAAGGACAATTCACCACATCATCTGCCTTGCTCTAGTAATTAAGTAGGGAATAGTAATTCTCCTAGATTCAGTCAAGAAAATATAGTAAATCTTAGTTTAAATATTGTTTTTCTTTATTTGTCTGAGTCTCTCCATCAATGTTATATTTCCTGTGATTTGAACTCTGTGGTTTACTGTAAATATATATTCAGTATGTTCATGTACTTTTATTGTTTATTATTAAATACATTTAAAACTTTTATTGTGGCTGGTCCTTTTAGGAAGTATTTAACCTTTGAGAGTGCTTATATTTATTTGGTGGCACTGTGTGAGCCACTCCTGAAGGCCTTGCTGTCTTGGTCAACCACTACCATTTGTATTAGTATAAATATTACATAGTATGATTGGACATCCTTTGTTAAGGGCCTTAGAGTAGCTGATTATGGAGTGTGTAGTAGTAGTGATAACTACCTTATACTCTGGGCAGAAGGGGCATGACAGGTAAATCTATGCCAGCCTCTCCCAGGGTGTGTGTGTCACCTACTTGGAGCAGGGACATGAAGCACTGGTTTCACAGAGAGGGTGCTGGAGGACTTGGCTTGGACACTCAGCTGAGGACTTAACCCTGTAGCTGTGCTAGTGAGGAGCCTTATTGGGGCCCTGGAGGGAGACAGATATAAAGAAATCCAAATCCCAGTTTGACTGCATTCCCTGTGCGCTCTTAAGGGAAGTTGTACTTGGTGCAGAGAGCTGTATCTGGAAATACTGTCTGTATCCATTTGTATTCCAGGTGAACGTCCCTCTCCACTGTTAGTGCTGAGGATTGAGGCTCCTTGATTACTGGCCCAGTGTGGGGACGTCACAACCTATGCTTAAGAAAACAAACAATAATAACTGCAAACTCAGTCAAAGTCATTTATCTTAGAAATAAGCAAATGTCTGCTATTAATAATCCAAAAAACTTTAAGAAAGAAATAAAACACCTAATTACCCAGCCTTCCAACTACACCTTTCTCACCAATAATATCCTTAATAACAGTAATCCATCAGATGATTATAGAAACTTTATTGTCTGTTCCACTAAAACTATCAATAGCACATTTCTTTATTTATTTTTTATTTTTATTTTCTTAATGACTAGCACATTTCTTAACCTTATCTCTAACCCAAAAACTAATCAAAGTACCCGTCCGACTAAAAATGCACATTCTTGCAGAGCATGTAGCCATCTTCCATTTTCAAGCTGTTATAAGAAGGAAACTAAAAGATTTTTAAACAACTTGAAATCCCTCACCTCTGCCTTCACCACAGGAAGGCAACAGAGAAATACCGAAACCCTAACTTATATTTCTAACCTCTCACTTAGTACAGGAAATGCTCCACTGGCCCTGAAACATGCCATTATTATAGCTCTTCCTAAGGTACCCCAGCTCAAAACCAGACTATTGACCCATCTCAACACTTTGGCCTCTTGCAAAAAAATTTGAAAAAAGTTCTTTAACAGCTGCTGAATCAATTTAATAGCTATGGGCTTCTATCTGATAGGTAGCATGGTTTCATAAACAGTTTTAGCACAACCACTACTATAATCTCAATATCTGACATTATCTGTAATAACTTAAATAACTGTCTCCTTGCAGCCAGTGTTTTTGAGGATATGACCCATGCCTTTAAAAAATGTCACCACAAAATTGTGCTTGCTAAGTTACAAAACTTAAATTTGGGAGAAAATGTCATTGTCTTGCTCCATAACTATCTTGACAGCAGAACTTTTTACATTTACTCTAACAACCAGCACTGAAAACAGGTGTCTCCAAGGCTCTGTTCTAGTCCTTTATTGATTTCTTTATCAATTAATGATATTAATAATGATCTACTTCAACCTAACCTTACCTTCCACACAGATTATATTTTATTACTCCAGGCAAACATATGTTCTACAGTCCTCCAATTTTAACTCCAGCAATCCTTCTCTAATTTTTGTCAGTGGTTTGAACAAAATAAAACTCCAAACTAACCACAAATAAACAAACAAAACAGAAAAAAATAGTGCTATGCATTTTTCTTCCCCTCACAGAGCCTATTTACTTCCTGTCCTTACTAGGTCAGATAATAACATCCATATTATTCCTTTTAAAATTGAGTACAACTACTTATGCCTAACACTTGGCTCCATGTTAAGCTTTACAGCCCCACCGATAATATTATTAATAAAGTCCTATCACAACTAAAACTCTGCTATGAGATAGCACATCTAATTGTTCATACTGCCCTCAAAGCAATGTCCATGACCCAGAATGCCCTTCTCCCTAAACTTGAATACTGTCTTCCTGTACTGATTTTATACTATGCTTACAACACTCAAAGACTTCAAGTCAGATTTGCCATACTTGCTGAAACCTGTGTACACCACTACAACCTTTTAAATTGCGTAAGTTGGTTACCCGCTACTGAAAGATCCACTTAACATTTATTCATCATAGTATATAAAATTCTAAATGATGGCTACTGCCCCTCAATGAAAAGAAGACTCCCAATCAGGGAACAGTCATACTCCCTAAGGAATACACAGGATAACTTAATATCAATCAATTGTCCTCCATTTAAAACAGTCATTGATGAACAAGCCTCACAAACAGGCCCTGTTCTCTGGAATAAAGTACCAGGTAAAACTAGGCATCAAAATACTCTTACTAAGTTTTAAAAATCCTCTTTTGAGCACCTCTTCAAGGAAGTTGCTGTAAATGCCTTAGGGATAAAAGTTAATGCTTACAGTCTCAATTTGTTTTTCCTTTGCCATTTAATACTTCTTGCTCCTTGTGCTCTTAGTCTCCTGGCCTATATTTGTAATTTCTGTTTTTTTTAAGTAATTTCCATTTGAGTTTTTCCTTTTCAGGGAAATTCAGTTTTAAACCTTTAAAAGCATTTTTTTGCAGCCAGACTGTTTTGCAACCCATGTAAATTGATAAAAGCTAATATAAACCTGCAACTTTATTGGAAATGCATAAAAACTAAATAACATTATGCTTTATAAAAATATACAATAATGGTATATGAACTACCTAAAGTTTTTCAAATGGTAAACCTAATAGTCTATCATATTTGAAGTGTATAACTTAAGTTTACTTGTACTGTTTATTGTCTCTGAGCCCAATTTTACCTGAAAAGGATCTTTGAACTAATCTACCTACCTAGTTACTAAATAGTTAGTAAAAATAAGTAGACAAAAACTTAAATAAATAAAGCTCATAGTTGTGGTATTTCATGGATTTCCTCTTTTCCTACAGGTAGTGCTGTCTCAGAGCTGATATATATAAGTAACAAGGGATACCCAGTATTGGGTGGGGGTGGGGGGGGGTCAGGGGAGCTTGTGTACTTGCAAAAGCATTCATTACTTATTTTTTAATTCTGTTTGTGTTTCTCAGTTGAGTGATTCATAGGTATGTACTAGGCTAACAACCCCTTGGACCTTTTTAATCCTAGCCATGCAGCTGAAATCTCTGACAGTTATGGTACCCTTGGTAAGTATAAGCAGAGGTTGAGAGATTAAACATTTCCAGGCTGCCTCTGTCCGTTAGAGTCATAGGTGTCAAACCAGAAATTAATTTCCTGTTCCCCATCCATTTGCCCAAGTTGCACTTGAAATGGATTTGGAAAATCTACTTCACATGGATGGGGAGCCTGTTCCAGAGAAGCATTAGTCTCTGGGACATACCTGTCTCTCTGGTGGGTTCTATTTATATCACAGCAGAGAAGGGTTAGTCACTGGGAAACATACCCACCTCTCTGGCAGGTCCTATTTATATCACAGCCAAGGTTTACGTCTTTAGAATGCATAATTCTAGTGCTGTTTGTTTTGCAGCTATGCAGGAAGTCCATCAGAGTGGGGTCTGATGATGTCTTTTATGCCATGCCTAGACCTCCCCTCTACAGGCTGCAGGAGACAGAATCCAGGGATAGGATTTTGAGGTGGCCTGCATAGGATGTGTTATTTACTCCCTGCATTCTTTTAGTCAGGAATGTATATGGATGTTCCAGTTGTTGGATGTGCCCGGTCAGGTACATATCAAAGGAGGCATTGTACTCAATGATAGGTGTAATGAATGCAGAATACATAGAAAAAAAATGACCTCCTTGCACCTAGATGCCTTACCTTTGTTTATAAGTTGTACTACATAAAATTATTTCCTCACTACTGTAGACACATAATGATCAAAGGCTAAATTACTGTGTGTCCCCCTAAAAATCGGTGAGCTCATCCAGGATTTGAGGCCTGGAACCTCCCATACCAAAAGTGAGAATAATCCCCCTAAATAACAATCCATACCTTCTGGCATTTTGTTTTATCTAACTCAAGTTGCAAAACAGAGTTTCATTCGGGGACCACCTATAGTTATATTCAGTCATACCTCTCAACTGTCCCTGATTTTGACTCAAATTTTAGCTCTGTCTCTCTTAATCCCTCCTAAAACTAGTGATTTTTGGAGGAAAGGTGGTGAATTACACTTAATGAATAATGACAATAATTAAGAGTTATAGAATTCTTTTACTTCAGAAAATGTGTATTAATTCATATACTCTGATTCTGTCAATGTTGCAAGTTAATAGCACTAATATTTTAAAAGTGTCCCTGATTTTTTCTTGACTTGTCCCTGATTCTGTTGAAATTTGTCCCCGATTGGTTGAGAGGAATTAGTGTTCATGTTACTAGTCTAATAGGTCAGTTGCTGCTGCTGCTGTTGCTACACTGATATGGGTCATGGCTGAAAAAAGGCCTTGGACCAGCCTACGTACCCATTTAACAAAATAAATAGCAATTACATTAGTGCTCCCTTTATGTGTTTTACTGTATATTATGTCTTTGTATTTACTTTTTTTTACTTGTAGAATGGAAGACAGCTCCCCCTCACAAAATGGGATCAGAGAAAAAACAATGGAACTGTTTTGTTTAAATTAATTTACAGGTTTGTATTTTTATTGGCTTGTGTTCTGGTCTACTTTCCAGTAAGTTAGTTGTGTACTTAAAAGTTTACGTTACTATCAGAAATACATTAAATGGCAGTTTGTAAGGAAGTTTCTTTTTGTCTGTGATTAATCATTTGGAAGCCAGGGTAGTTATTTTTGAGAGAGGTTAGTCACATATGAGGGCAATTAATTAATTTAAGCAATGTTTAGTGTAGTTTGGTTTCATGTTTACACTAGACATGTCATATCTGCACTTCTTTGTAAAGGTTAAGTAGATAACAATATCTAAAAAAGCTTGTGCACTAAGAATAACTGGTGGAGCCAAATGGAATATGACAGCTTTATTCTACTGACAGGAACATTTTGCAATAGATTTGGTCTCCTATAGTCTGGAGAAGTAGTTGTTTTTTCCTTGTTTTGCATTTCTCTTTTGACAATATCTATTTTAACAATATCT
Organism: Protopterus annectens; assembly: GCF_019279795.1. Lineage (NCBI taxonomy): Eukaryota > Metazoa > Chordata > Ceratodontiformes > Protopteridae > Protopterus > Protopterus annectens. The sequence goes on along the minus strand of NC_056746.1, from coordinate 221,033,112 downwards.
AAAAAAGCTTGTGCACTAAGAATAACTGGTGGAGCCAAACGGAATATGACAGCTTTATTCTACTGACAGGAACATTTTGCAATAGATTTGGTCTCCTATAGTCTGGAGAAGTAGTTGTTTTTTCCTTGTTTTGCATTTCTCTTTTGAAACTGTCAAGTTAGATTCAGGTCATAGCCATTTGAGTTATATCACTCTAGACTGCATAGCTTAAGAATATATCAGTTGGAACAATGGATTTTATATAGTTACATTTTGGTTTTGGTTGGTGAATTTGTGGTTATCTCATCTTTGTTTTGGGAGCAGGAGCAGAAAGCTAAACCTATATGTTTTTATTTTATAACTGGATACTGAGAAATTTTACCTATGAGATTAAAGGGTTTTCTACTGCAGGTTATAGACCCTAATAACTTGAACTTAGCATCTTGGAATATTGTGAGGTTCTCTTTAGCTATAATAAGATATTGCATAATGGCTTACTTCATTAAGCTGAGAACACATTTATGTGTTATATAAAAGACCAGCTTGCCCTCAGTGGAAGTGGACAAGGTCAGGAAAAGTTGGGTTGGGCAAATGTGTAGTTGTACAGTGGAAGAAGTTAAAAAAAATCAAGACATGCATGGCAAGCCATCCCGGTCAGGAAGAATGCAAGGATAGAAGTACTCAACTACAAGGTCATAGTCAGGAATAGGACACACAAAGTTTTGTTAAAGTGTGGGAAAGTGGTTTTTCATGTGGTGAAAATATATGTGCCTAATATTAATATGCTATTGTTTTTGTGGAGATTTCTCACATACTGGTAAAGAACAATAGGTGTTGTTCAAGATGTTAACTGGGTTATAGATATTTGCTTGAAGAGGGCATCCTAAAATTCCATATCAACAAAGGGATGATTAGAGCCTTGAAGGCTCTAATTACAGGTTTTGATTTATTTGGCATATGAAGCAAGTGTTAGGGAAACTTTAAATCTGACGTTGTTAGTTTTCATTCATTCCTCAACAACTGGGTTTGAATCCATCTTGACCATTATTTTCAGCTCGTGGGCACTAACAAAGTCTGGAGCTCCTCCCTTACCCATAATGCTCAGATCTTGTTTGCTACTTTCACATTCAGACATGGTTGCTGTGAGCTCTTGAACTTAGTGTAGTTTTTTCAGAGATAAGTCAAATTTTATTGTATTTATTCTTTTAATATCTTTATATCTTTTCATATATTACTTCTTTTATTGTAGTTTCTACTTTACCTCCCTTTCCTACACTTTTGTTTATTTCTTATTGCCATTGTTGGTAAACCTTTCTTCCCCATTTATACACATTCTGTGTATTCCTAATACTACTGTTGGCATCTCTCTTTATCTTTACTTGAATATATTAAAAAAAAGTTTCTTTGTTATTTTCCTGATTTTTGTTTATTAATAATGTCTGAAAAGCTGTCAGGATTTAAAAAATGTCAGAAATGCGGTCACAAATTACCACTTTCTGATTCTCACACCTTATGCATCTATTGCCTTGGCACGGAACATCTTCAAACAGATTGCAAAATTTGCAAGTCCTTTAATCATTGGGTGATTGCTGACAGGAAAAACAAACTAATTTTAAAAGGCTTGCTACCTTCCTCTTTCTCTGAAGCTCTATCTGGGACTGAACTCCTGAAACCTAAACAAAAGGAGCTTTCTGGTAAGCATTGGGGTCCATCTGGATCCTCAACCCCATCCTTGGATCCGACGATGGAAACTCTTAAGAAAAACATTATGAAATCTGATCCGATGCCTACTCCTTCCCCGAAGCAAGTGTCGAAAAGTAAATCATCTTCCTCGGATCCTATCCTTTTAGATTTTAAGATGTTACCTAGGACCCATTACTCCGTCACCGTAGATCCAATACACCTCCAGGGTACCATCTCCTTTTTTGGGATCCCAACAGCAGTCCAGGTCTCCCTCCATGACATCTTGTTCTTTCAGAAGCCTGATCAAGGCTGATGTGGGTAGAATGATGAGGAAGCTTCTCTCAGTGCAGATTCAGATGGGAGTTCTTCCGGCTCCTACCTTTCTGGTCAGAAGCCCTTACTAGTACTACACCACTGATCTCAGCTCCTTCTCTGATCTGACTTGTTGTTTCAGAGCCCTTAGATCTGACTGTCCCAGAACCATCTGGATCGGATCTGAAGATCATAGTGTCTTTGGATCTGAGGCTTTCTTTGAAGGCACCAATTCTGAGTACTTCATTGCTGGACAACTGTTGGAGCCAAAGCGCCCCCGTCAGATCCAAGGGGCTAGAGTCAAATCAGAAACTGGCAGAGCCTTCTCTGCCCCTCGGAGCTTCAGCATTGGATAGCTGAGCTCTGACCTCTGCCTCGGGTGGATTGCCTTTAGGGTAGTGGGAGCTGGTGGGATGGAAGCTTGGCTTCTCGGCTCCATCAACTTTCTTCTTCCTAGAGCATTCTGCCTTTGAGATGGTGGAGAGAGTATTCTCTGCTTCTGCTGGATGGATGTTTCCTCCTTCCTCGGATCTCCCATCTGGATCCTGTACATCTCTGTGCTTTGAGCCCCATCATTCCACTTCACAGGGACAGTCAGCCCCAAGTCTGCAGGAAATCCAACAGGCTTTTACTATTTCTTCTGGAACACCCCACTAAAGAAGCCCCTAGGAAGAGGAAATGCAAGAGGAGGCACTTGGACTCCCCTCAGGAATCTGTCACTGAAGATACCAATTTCAATGAAGGGGAATAGCTTCCAAGATCTCCACCCTGAGGTGTCTCATTTGAAGACATCCTAGACATCCTTAAGCAGAGGGGCGATTGATCTACTGATAACCCTTCCAAGGAGGAATCGGTATTCCTGGAGGCCTTTGGGTCTGGCCGATCTACCTCCTAGGTGACTCTGCCCACTGATGTTGACTTGATCTCTAAGCGGGCATGGAAGGAGCTGTTCATAGTTGAGCCAATCCTTAAAAGACCAGACTGGATTTTGGCACCACCTGCAGGAAGGGAGCTTTGGAGCAAGGGAATGCCTGTAGATGCCATGGTCATGGCAGCAGCCAGCTAGAAAAAACTCGTGGAGCAGAGTTCTTCTGTCCATCCCCCTAACAGAGAGTTAAGGGCATTGGACAGATTTGGGAAGCATGTGTATGCTTCAGCAAATTTTGCATCCAGATTGCTGAATTACTTGGTATATTTCACATGATTACAGGGGGATCTAATTAAGGAATTTTCAAATTCCATCTCTGGGACTAGTACTGAGGCTCAGTCTTCTGTGGCCTCCCAGTTGACTACTCTACTATCGATCACTAACTCGTCCATGAGGCTTATCTCCCATGCAGCTGAAGGTACCTCAAGGGCAGCTGGTTCAGGCATTTCCATTAGCAGGCTTTCCTGGATGCTCTTGTGTGACTTTATGGAGCCCTTCAAGTCTTCCTTCATCAGTGCACCTTTCGACAGAAGCTGTTTGTTCAGCCCTAAAGTAAAGGACACACTCTCCAGGTGCAAGCAAGATGGAAAGACCCTCTCTGCAGTGGGAGTACATTTTTCTATCCCTCAAAGGACCTTTTCAAGGAATTAACGAGAAGGTCAGAAAATGTGGTTCAGAAAGTGCCAGGGTCCTTTCTAAGATCTCTTGTGGAGATAGTTCCCCCAGGGGTAGAGGAGGGAATTCAAATGGAAGATGCCGCCCACTTGGTACAGGAGGCCCGCAAAACCAGGGGTCCAGAGATTCCTTCTCCAACAGACCCTACCACCACTCCTGAAAGGAGTCCCAATTGTCCACCTCTGGAGGCAATTGGGGCTTTTATCCCTGCATCAGAGAGCCTGGCTAGACATTACAAAAGATGCAGAAGATTATTTACAGAGGTCATATAATTCCCTTTTCCCTATCACCTCCACATGTATGCAAAAGTCCTGATGTTCCACCCAGTCAGAGGAAAGCAGCAGCACTAGAAATACAGAAGCTGCTAGAAAAAAAGTCATCCAAGAGGTCCCACCAGCCCAGGCAGAATCTAGAACTTACTCAAGATTCTTTTTAGTGCCAAAGAAAACAGGGGACTGGAGACTGATTTTGGATTTCAGCAATCTGAACAAATCATTTCAGCACACCAAGTTCCGGATGGTCACAGTTCAGTCCATTTGGCGCTTTTTGTGCAAGGACAACTGGATGTGCTCAGTAGACCTTTACAATGTGTGCTATCACATAAAAATGAACAGACAATCCAGAAGGCCTTTACATTTCTGGCTGCGAGCCAGTAATTTAGTTCAGAACATTGCCTTTTCGCCTCACCACAGCCCCCTTGGTGTTCACCAAATGCATGGCAGTAGTAGTAGCAGCGCACTTGGGACTGCACAGATTCTGAATGTTTTCACACTTGAACAACTGAGTCATTACCACCCTGATCAGGCATCTACTGATAAGAGCTTGAGACCAGATACTCCAGATTTGCTCCCATCCAGGGATCACCATAAATTACAACAAGTGTCAGTTACAACTGACTCACACATTGGAGTTCATAGGAGCTCTTTTCAACACAGTATCAATGACAGCTTCTCTTCCTCTGTCAAGAGTAGAGACTATCAGATTCCAGATCATGAAGATAATTCACAACTCCACAATCTCAGTCTGATTGATTCTACAAGCCTTGGGATCAATGTCAGAAGGTATAGTTTTCGTTCTACTTGTAAAATTTCACATGAGGATTCTTCAATGGATGTTAGCAACTCAGTGGTCCATTCTTCATCGGCACATGTCAGCTCAGATAATAATTATCCAAACATGCAAAAAATATCTTTGGTAGTCGATCCACTCAGATCAGGTTCTGCAAGGTTGTCCCTTCATTCTTCCTCAACCCATGGCCATAGTGACCATGGACACATTCCAAATCGGATGGGGGGGGCATTTCCTGGGAAAAACAGTCCAAGGTACATTGTTCCCCGAAGAGGCCAATTTGCATATCAAAGACCTGGAAGTGAGAGCAGTGCTCTCAGCATTGCAGGCCTTCCAAGACTCTCTTCCTTTTGGAAGAATTGCAATTCAGACAGACAATATGTCTGTGGTTTGATACATCAGCAAACAAGGAGGAACCAGATCTTACCCTTTGTGACAAGAAGCTCTCAAAAATTGGCAATGAGTAATCTTATCCAACCAGTTTCTGATAGTAATGAACATTCCAGGGAAATACAATGTGATAGAGGACAAGCTGAGCAGGTCCATTCTACTACCTCATGAGTGGTCTCTCAACAAGAGTATGGTGGAAATTATTTTTTTGTCAAGGGGGCTAACCATACTGTGACCTGTGTCTCCCCTAAACAACATATGGAGCAGGTTCTTTGCCCTAATCCCCCTGCTGGGGGAGTCACAGAGAGATGCTGTCCTACACAACTGGCCCCCAGTCTTCTCTATGCTCAGCCCTCAATTCTCTTATTCCCCATATTTCTACAGAAAGCTACCAGGTTGAAGAGCAAATTCAGCTTCATTACCCTTACTGGCCTCAGCAAATTTGTTTCCCCTTCCTTTGGCCTCATCTAATCTACCCTCCTTGGAGTTTGTATCCAATTCCAGACCTTCTGTCTCTCCTAACAGGCATGATTCTTTCATTTATCTCAAACCTAAAACTGACCGCATGGTTTCTCCACTTCCATTGATAGCCAGAAAATATACGTTGTCTTCTGCTGTTCATCATATACTTTTTCTTCCCACAAAGCTTCCACAAGGAAACTTTACAGAAGTAAATGGAAGACATTTGTTTTTTGGGTGCAGCAGAAATGTATTGACTGTATTACAGCACCTGTACATAGTGTCCTTGAATTTTTAGCAACAATTTTCAGTGAAGGAGCCAGCTTCTCAACTATTAGGGTACAACTAGCGGTCATTTCGAATTTTCATGTTGGGATTGAAAACTCCTTTTTGGCTTCATCTAAACTTTGTAAAGCTTTTTTGAGAGGTACCATTCTTTTGAGACCCCCTTATAAAGATCCAACTCTGCCATGGGATTTAAATGTGGTATTACAATCCTTAATTCATTCACTTTTCAAACCAGGAGCCTAATGCAAGTTAAAATTTTTGACCTGGAAAACTATATTTTTGGTAGCCATCACTTCTGCAAGAAGACTATCAGAACTTCAAGCACTGCCTTCTAAACCTCCTTACTTAATATTTCTTAAGGAAAGGGTGGCTTTATGAACCAAACCTACCTTCCTTCCTAAGGTGGTGTCAGAATCAATTATCAACTAATCTGTTAATTTTCCAATTTTCTTTCCAAATTTTACAAACATGGGTGAATATATGTTACACTTACTGGACGTTCACAGGCAATTGTATTTTTACTTGCATAGAACAAAAAAATTTAGAAACACAGATCAATTGTTTGTCACCTTTGTGTATTCCAAATTGGGCAAACTAGTCAGAAAGGTAACCTTAGCCAGATGACTTACTAATTGTATATCTTTTGTCTATAGCAAGTTAAGCCTGTCTTTACCAAAATCATTGAGAGCCCATTCAACCAGGTCCATGGCAACATCTTCAGTATTTTTATCCATAGCTTCCATGGACTATATATGTATGACCACTACTTGGGCTAATCCTCATACCTTTATTACTCATTACAAATTGGATCTGGTCTCAAGGGGAAGAGCAGCCTTTGGTTCAACTGTGCTCAGGAATATCCTTCCTTAGAGTACTCCTGGGGTTTCAGGTAGCTGGGGACTCTGTCCCATTTGTTAAGGAATGAATGAAAATTGACAAAATCAGATAAAGAAGTTATGTACTCACCATATCGTGCCATCTGTGTTGTCCATTTTCATTCTTCCTCACCTTCCCTCCCATCAATCCCCTACCTTTGAACCAATGACTTCTGGAAGAACGAGACCTTGTAAATGAACCACTGTTCCTTATGTTGAGCTCCAGATATGGATTTCTGTTATCATGTGCTACTTTTTCCCTTTATACTGTAATCAAGCAAACAAAATCTGAGTTATGTTAGGGGACAGAGCATTATGGGTAAAGGAGGGCTTCGAGAGTTTGTAAGTGGCCACAAGCTGAAAATAATGTCCGAGTCAGATCTGGGGGTTGGAGCCGAATCTATTTGTTAAGGAAGAATGAAAATGGACAACATAGATGGAATGTTATGGTGAGTGCATAATTTCTTTTTTTACTTTTTATTCAGATTCACATCTCACTAACTCCTGATTAAATATATTTCTGTTGACACAGAGCTTGATGTCAGGGCTTAGTGACTGTGTTTGAGGTCAGTAGTTCAAAATAACTGTTATGTGGTTCTTCTGATGCTGGACTTAAAGCAGGAGCCAGGTAATGGCATAAAGGCTTAACACTTTGTTGTACATAGCTGACCTGGATTAGCATCTAGAAGGACTGACTAGACATTGGGTTTGAGGGAGTAAGTGGGATTTCCACATACACCAGATGGTATAGCCTGAAACACAACTAGACTAGCTGTGGGAGATGTAGTAAATGATGTAAAGTGGCACAGATTGTTTGGGAGATATGGGCAGTGAATTGTTTGGAAGTGCTAGAAGCTGGGCATCAATGCATGGAACTTCAAGAGATGCTAGAAAAGAGATGGTTTGACTAAGGGAGGGAATCCATTACTGTATTACAGATAATTTGGACTTCCAGTTGAAGAAATGTGGATATTAAGTATATAGTAGTAGGGCTGGGCATCTATTGGCATTCCATATTCATAAACAGGAAGTGAATATGATAGCAGAGGGCATCCATCAGGATAAGAGAGTTGAGAGATGGTTCTACTTACTATAGAAGACTGATGGCACATTTTGTAATTTTAAAAAATTATGCCGAAAGAGTCAAGAATGGGTCCAGTCTAATACTGGGTAAGCAATTGAGTTTAACTAAGGAAATGATTCTTTTGAGCTAGGATACAGGATCTGAATTGCTTAGAGATAGTAAGGTCTTGTTAATTTTAATGTTGGTGGCTGCTGAAAAAACAAGAACTAAAAAATGGAAATTAAAATCGATATCAACTACACTTGAAGTAGTGAATGTTGTAACAAGTATATAAGAAAAGGGTAGGAGTAAATTACATATAAAATGGAAAATGTGGGAATAATACATGCAGAAAAAAGTTTGGAGGAGGAATCAGATTTAAGAGAAACCAGGAACTGAATAATTTATGTAACGTCACTTAGATTATAGGATATATAAAATATATGTGATGTAAAATGATTGTAAATGTGAACTTGTTAATATGGTTTGATTACTTTTATATAGATGTAAGTTTGTCTGTGTCATAAGTAACAATTCAATAAAGGTGTTAAAAAAATCAGTCCAGCCTCATAGTGTAGAGCAATAAAACTCTTGCTATGCCCCAGATGACCCAGGTTCAACTAAAGGCACGAGTACTGAAGGGACTGGAAGAGGTGAGGAGAGAGAGTGACCACTAATGCTGGCTCATCCATCCCTGGGGGAGGAAATCTGCCTAAGCTCACTGCAACAGCACCATTAAGAGATGGGCAAGCTCCATGTTGCAAGAGGTATACTGCTTGGTCAAAATGTTGACCACAAAGCTTCTGCAGGGAGGAGGGATACAGAGTACATTTTCCAGCAGCAGTATGAGGCTGCACCAGTGACCTCAGTCTTCTCACTGGCCCCAGATGTGGGCCATGTTGAACCATAATAAGAGTCAAGAATGGAATCACACTAAGGCGGGGTTTTTGACACATCTAGATTTATCATTCCTGTCCAGCTCTGCTAGGAAGTAGTTGGAAACCCATTCTAACTACAGGAAGTGCTTGAAGTGATAAAACACTAGTATAAAATCCTAGGCTCAGATGATAAAGGCAGGAGTTTTATCAGAAAATGAAAAACTTGTTGCAACCCTTTTTGCTTCAGGTATACAAAGAGGAAATGTGGTAAATGGGGATATCCCCTTATCATGGCAGGAACATTTATACCAGTGATCTTGAAACAGAGGAAACTACTGGAGATGTGCTAGTGTTACTAATCCATCTCCCTGTTAAATGTTAATTATAAATTCATACCAAAATAATAATGGCTAGATTGAACAAATGCTTCCCAGTGATAGTTTACTGTGAGCAGGTGGGCTTCATTCCCAAGACACAATTAACTGAAAACATTTGGATGGCCTTGAATGTGGCATTTTATCCTTTACAACTCCATCAGAAGTTGGAGCTCTTCGTTGACATGATTAGAAGTTTGGATAACAAGGTTTCCTTTGGATGGTATTAAACAAACTGGGCTCAGTGATTTTTCTGTTTCTTGTACCAAGGGGCTATACAATCCCCAATAGTTAAGATGCCAGGGAGTGACACATTGACCAACTACTTGTATATATAGAAAGAGGAATGAAACAGGGGTGTCCCCTGTCCCCATCCTGTTTGCTCTGTGTATGGAAACATTAGCAGCCTATCTGTAATATAAGAGGGTTTAGACTGGTATCCATTTAGGAGGACAGCTTTGCAAACTCTCATTTTACCCTGATGATGGCGTATGTTGAAAACTTGGATGGTCTAAGAAAATGGGTTCTTTGGAAAGGTTTTCCTGGCTTTTTGGTAAATTCCTCTAAGTCATAGTTGATAAAAAGCTAGGGTGATTGGGGTAAATTTCACTCCAATCTTGCAGACATTGAGCAACTTGCCGATAAACAACATTAATGAAATAATTCTCTTTGTTGGTAAAAAATATTTTTTCTTAAAATAGCAAGAAAACACTTGATTAATCAGTTTTTTTAAGTAGATTTTATTAAATCCAGGTAGTTGAGCGCAAATGTTTTTAAATGAACAAACAGTGTGTTTTATACTCAGTGCTTTTTACAGTAAATACAAACATTCAGTATTTTTACGATATTACAATAAAGATATTTGAAAAATATACAGTTCAGTTCTTCATATTTCTAGGTTATCTTTAGCATAAATGACTGGGAATCAAAATCTTTGGGCTGCTGAAAGTGGATTGGCATGAGGGAGGGCTGTGTGCATATGTGAGTATATGGGTTGGTTGGTGGGGGGGTGAGGGTTGGGTGTATGGTGATGTAAAGCTCACTTGTTGGGGGTGGGGTGGTCAGTGTGGGAAAAACTAAGCTCATAGGTTGAAGAGCGTGTGTCTCTCCAATTGTAGGGATAAGGGGTGGACTGTGATATGAATGGTGTGGTGGTTGCCTTGGGTGGTAACTAAAGGGGAGTGGCTAGAAGGGTGCGAAACAGAGCCATTGGGGGCTGGTGTTGTAAAACGTCCAATGGGTGGAAATAGGAGGAGGTTAGGAATGGTGAGATCATGTATGATGCAACAAAACAACAGCCAATGGGACTGATTGTGGAGCACTGTCGACGGGAAAATGTAATTGGCCATTAATTTCAAGATGGCTACGGATGGCCAATTTCAGCAAAGCTTATATATGGAGCATAGTATTAGTGGGGAATGAGATAGTCTTTGCAGTTAAGTATATAATAGTACTTGGGTAGACCATTGTGGCTTTTCCTGCCATCATATAAATGAAAGCAGTTGAGTTTGTGCCAGACTCTAAACAGATTTTGTGAAGTATTGTAGTGCGGTCCCATGTAGGCTAGTCTGTTGTGGGAAGATATCTTGGGCTGTAGAACCACAGGGATGGGAATGTTAAATAGTCATAGTGCGAAAATGGAATATAATGATAAACAAATATTTATGTGGCTAGCAAACTCAGACGGGTTTCAATGCCTATGGCAGTAGTTTTTTAAAAGGGCAGTGGAGGCTCAAACACAAAGAGAGAAGATAACTATGCTTATGGGCTTGTCGATGAGGCTGCAAAGCGTGGGAGACTGAAGGGATAGGGCCATAAGTAGAAGGTGCGAGGAAAGTGGATAGTGAAGTGGGGGTAAATAGGTGGTTGCTAGTCTGACTTTTTTGTTTAAATGATAAAGATCACGGGGCAAACCAAGCCATTATTAATGTCTTCCAATAGTTTTCTAAATTACGTGATCGTAGTTTTGTGCCATTTAGGAATAAACCTGGCTCTATTGCAGATATACCATCATCTTAGTATTGATCGAGTATCAAAGGTAAACACGATTAGGGGTTAGAATGCTAGGGGGCTTGCAGCTGGGATCGTGAAATAATGGTAACCGATGTGATAGGTCAGGAAAAAAATATATAAGGGGGCCATTTTTAATCAGAGTTTTATGCTTATTAAAGCAGCTAGCCTGCTACTTACATATGAACCTGTGAAGTGGCAGGGAGGGATGGCCATGTCCATCCCAGGAGGAAGCATGGTACATGGGGGTCTTTTGGAAATGATCCCTAGTGGAGGGCAGGGACATCGCTAAAGAAGGTATGGCCAGTGAGTTGGGCGTGGGCCTGGTTGCTACAGAGGTGCGGTGATATGTCACTTGCCCACATTGCACATCTATCCTGGACCAAGCCACATCACCAGAAAGGGAAGGTGAGTAAATGGGTAGGTCATGCTACAGTAACCGCCTCCAGGATGCATACTCAGAAGTGCAAAGCCCCCTTTGCCTAAGATCCATGACTGGCCCCAGCAATACAGGAATAAGTCCTGGGGCAAGGAATTAGTTGGTAGTCATGGTGTGGATGGGGCACTGGGGTCGGGTCCATTACAGTAACTGAAAGGAGGGACAAAAATGTTTTATATATACACCTTGACTGCAGTTTTTTCAGAAGCTAGTTAAGTCAGGGTATTTGGAATTTGTTCTCAGGAGAAGACTGAAGTAATATGTCTGCAGTTTTTTTTTCTTCCTGGTTAGAGCCCTCACAACTGCCCTTCTGAAGGGGGTCTGGTGTAATCTCAGAAAGAAATCCTGTGAGTTTTATAGGGGAAGATTTTCATTCCAAGATATTTTGTTCATTGTTGGTGTGATAACTTTGTTTAGCATGCAGTAAAAAGTAGTAGAAAAGCCAGGCTTTGAAATACTCAAGATTTATTTACAAAACAAAATTAAAATGTGCTTGTCTTCAGCTTGGGGAACAACATATATTATGATACATATATCTTCTGACAGTTCTTCCAGGAAACAAACAGTACAAGTATTGAATGCTGAAAGTTTCACTTACGTTTCATGTTACCACTACTGACACGCTCTCATATTGCTTTTCCAAAACAAAACAAAAACAAAAAAAACAGTTAGGAACTTACAGAAATCACAGTTCAATCTAGTCCCTTCATCTTTAAATGGACATTCCCAGAGATTTTTTTTGTTTTGATTTTGGCCTTTACATTTTCAGTCTGTCTTTCTGAGCATGTCCCAGCTTTGGCTTTGGGGGTGGGGGAGGGTGCTTACAGAAAGTTTCATTGATCTTAGTCAAATTCCATCTCAAATTGCAGTTATACTCACAACAGCTCTTATTGAGTCATTCATTAGTTTCACTTGAGCTTTTTATCCTCTTTTAGGAATTTTATGAATTCACTTGCCTGGCCACAACCTGTGATAGTTATACATACTAATTCTGAAATTGCTTTACTACAGAGTAAGGGGAATGCATCAAGAGACTGCTAAAATGTAGTATCAATTCACTAAACTACTCTTTTGACTGTATTGCTTGCAGTTACGCTATGCAGAATAAATAAAGGAAATAAAGAGCTGCACAACTAAGGGGAGTAGGTTTGATGATGACCACCAATGGTTCAGTCTCAATCCTGATAAACACCTAGTCCAGTAAGCTGCAGGCTGCTCTGTAAATATTTACTTTCTCTAAGATATGTTTTTTGCAATAAAGGTACCCTTTCCCCTTCTTAGAATTTCCTCTTAGTAACTAATGAGTAAATGCTGAGAATACCGTAACAGGGTTCAATATAGTTGAATAGCACTCAGCACCACTTACTTTCAACAACGCTTTCTCCTGATACATTTTTCTGCTCATACCTGCTAGATAGGACTACATACCAGGTTCCACTTGCCATCTCCTTACAGGATCTTCACCCTGCCCACCTCCCCTTTACCCAGGAAGGCTACATTAGGTTCTTGCAGACTGTGGCACCATTTTTAAATTAGTTTAAGGTCTGCTTCTGCTACAGTCTCTCCCCTCCCAGTCCCTCTGCGGAGTGTGCATGCATGTAGGTATTTCCTGGCTCATATTATTGCTTACTTTTTGATGTTTTTTCTTCCAGAGTTGTGCCACAGTTTTGTCTTACTCTGTTTAAATCTTGAACTCTGGCCTCTGCACTTGTGTATCATGTTAAATGTTGCTATAAACTTGTTGTCTACTATGCTTATTACATTTGCTGATTATTTGTAACTATTTTTGAACAATATTTCTGTTATCCCCCTCCCTCTAGCCAACAACGCCCACACAGACATGTCATCTGGACTGTGTACTATATCGGCTAACAAACTGAAGCAATAGCCTGTAAATTGAATGTATTAGGGCAAAGCGAATTGTTCTCTCTTAATTTTGTGTGCATTTTTTCCCAATGTGAATGTTGGTCTTTAACAGTATGTCCTGCCAGAAACAATTTAAACCTGCCTAGAAATTGTTTATACTAGGGCACTGCTAATTTTCTAACTGTTATTTAATTTGCTTTCACTTCCTTTTGCACTGTGAATGTTGGTGACAATGTTATATACTGGCTAAATTAATTGGATGTTGCTGTAGGATATTTGACAACATATTGCAAGTGAAAGTTATTACAGTGCTCAATTACTTAGCTTGCAATGAACTTGTTATTTGCATTATCCACTGATAAGGAACGCAATAAGTGAAATGGTTATAACTTTTCCTATAAACTCCATGTATATGTACCCACATCGTCCTTCTAGCTATTAACTGTTCTTACTCTTGTTTGCTGTTGACTACCCATTACAACTCTGTTATTGTATCTCTCTGTTTCCTTTTTCCTACAGCTCCTGCTCCTCTTCATTCATGGCTGCCTCACTCCCTCCTAAGTAAATAAATCTGCAAGTTACCCTACACGAACAGAAAGGCAAGGGAGTACTGCTGGAACTTTCACCCACTGAACTGCTCTCATGTAGGTGTACTCCCTTGAAAGTAACTACTGCAGTTTGCTAAAGTGTTTATTTCTTTTTTGTATTAATGGCACAGCATGCACACTTGCAAGGGCTTTTCCCTTTTTCCCCTGTCTGCTATTACAATAAGCTCCTGCTAGATACCGGGGAAAGCCACCAAAAGTTCAATCTCAGCCCTGACAAACACCTAGTCCAGTAATCTGGAAGTTGCTCTGTAAATATTTACCTTCTCTAAGATTTGTTTCTTACAATAAAGGTACCCTTTTCCCTTCTTAGAATTTCTTTTTAATAACTAGTGAGTAAATAATGAAAATACAGTAATGGGGTTCAATATAGTTGAATAATGCTCAAGCCCACTTACCTTCAACAACACTTTCTCCTGATACTTTTTTCTGCTTATACGTGCTAGGTAGGGTTCTACCCGCTACGCTCTCCCTTGTTTCTCTCAGGCTTGCTCCGCTCCCCTACCCACTTTCCCCCCCTCCTCATTTCCATTACAGTTAGCTATGCCAAGCCCATCCACATATCACCACTCTCAGCCAATCAACTAAATAACTAGAACCAACCTCATCCCACTCTCTGCTCTCGTATTGCACACACTACACACAGTACTGCCCCTTACATAAGCTAGCTACAGCCTAACACACCTATATAATACTAGAGCCTCTGCACATTCCTCAGGCTTATCCCTATTCACTCCTGCCACTTCTAATGTTCAAAACATGTACTCCCTATAAATTACACTAACATTAGCACTCACCATCACAGCCCATCTAACCTCATACAGCACCAAGAGCATCACAAACCCTAACACCAGTCATTCCACCTCAACCCTATCTCCAAAATTCACAACATACCCCCTACTCATCTCACCATCACTCTTTAAACACACCACCAATGAACTACACCCCTTCAAACTCCTCCATTATTGTACTAAATCTAGCCTAGGTGCACAATTTGATGTAGCCTTCTCAAAATACCTACTATGTATCATAAACATTGCCTCTCACTTATTATGTAGTGGAGACATCAACCCTAACGCTGGTCCACTAACTAAACCATCCACTCACCAAAATCAGTAGAGCACTAACAAACTACTCAATAAAATATCCGACATACTAATAATAAATCATAATATAAGAAGCATCTTTAACAAAATTACATAGCTCCACATATCTATAGCACTATACTTACCTGACATCATCTTCCTTACAGAAACATGGCTTAAACCACACATTAAAAATGAAGAAATTCTTCCCGCTGCCTATAGCATACTAAGAAAAGATCACACATCTAAAAGAGGAAGCAGAGTTGCCTTCCTATACCAGAACACCCTTAATGTTGAACTATCTAACATAGAAATCCCTACATTTAATAATGCTGCGATCCTACTTGCTAAGATAAGACTAAGTACACAAAACACCTAAACATTCTAGGATCATATATTCCTCCAGGGGATAACAACACTACCCTAGAATCTTTCATCCACTGGGCCTCTGAAGCCCTCTCCCATGAAACATTAATTCTGGGAGACTTCAATATAGACTGCACCTCACTCAACTCATCCCATCCCTTAACTCACAACTTATACATACACCTACTAGGATAGACAAAACTACGAAAAAAGAATCCATCTTAGACTGGATCCTCACCAGTTGATCAACTACTGCTCAAAACTACGGAATACTACCTGACACTCTAAGTGACCACAACCCAACCTTTTTTATCTGACAACAAATTAAACTCCCTAAAACTAGCTCCCTTAAACATATAAGATACACTAAAAACTTCAGAGCTGACAACCTCATTACAGTCCTAAATCACTGTAACTGGTCTCCCCTTTTAACACTTCCCCCTAGACGATGCAGTTTAATACTTCAATTCTATCTTCTTAGGCATTCTCAACCAACTTGCCCACCCCCAAGACAAATCCACACTAAAACTATCTATGCCCCATGGCTTACCAAAAACACCAGACAACTTATGAAACAAAGGGACAAAGCATGGGACACCAGGCACAGAAACAAAACTATGCCTAATAGGCAAACATTTTTAGAACTGCAAAACAAAGTAAAAAAAAAAAAACAAACCAGAGTAGACAAAAATAAATACTATAATGAAATCCAAACCAAGCACAATGCCAACCCACAAAAATTCTGGGCTGCTATAAACAATATTCTTCAACCAGGCAAATCACAGACTCCACATCCTAATATAGATACCACCACTGTAAACACAGTAACCCAATTTAATGAGTTCTTTACCAACTCTGGACTAAAACTGTCAACAGACCCACCCTCCTCAACCCCCACAATACTACACAACCCATCAAATAACCTCAGCTCCTTCACCCAGTGTCAACTGACACTAAATATAGACACCTACCCAAACTTGAACCCACCACCCTCACAGCAGGCAAACTACCTGCCAAACTCCTTCAAATAGCTGTCAAACCCATATCCTACCCTATCTCAATAATCATTAACAGATCAATCTCTGAACAAAAGGTGCCACTTCTCTGGAAAATCTCCCACATTATACCAATACACATAGGTGACAATTCTATTGACCTAACTATTGCCCAATAGCTATACTATCTCCACTGGCAAAAATTCTTGAGAAATGTATCCACACCCAGATCCTAAAACATCTTCTATCCAACAATCTTCTTGCCAAAACTCAACATGGATTTCGCCCCAACTATAGTACTACCACTGCACCCATCAAATTTAGAAACCTAGTAAATCAGCAACACAACAATGGCCAACCAGTTTCTGCAGTATTCCTTGACCTATCAAAAGCATTTGATACAGTCTGCTATACTAAACTGCTAACAGTACTGTCAGAACTAAAACTAACTACCCCAACACTGTTATGGTTTCAAGACTACGTCTCTCAGCGCCATCAAGCTGTTCAGTGGAAAGACTCCCTTTCCCCACCTTTTCCTGTGAAATTAGGAGTACCCCAAGGATCAATTTGTGGACCCCTCCTTTTCACTATATTCACAAATAACTTGTACAAAGCCACCCCTCTAGCTAACCTGGTTCAATATGCTGACAACTCCACCCTAATCTGCTCTGCCCCCACTCTCCAACAACTACAAATTAAATCCCAAGAAGCCTTTACATCCATCAAAATCTGTCTATCAAACTTCCATCTAGTACTAAATCCTAAAAAAGACCCAATTTATGCTGTTTCATCCCTCTAAAGCAAAAGTACCCATTCCCTCATTGACTATTTTTGCATCAGACACCACCCCTATTTTTCCAGTTGCACAAACTAAGTTACAAGGAGTGATCATTGACCAGAATATGAAATTTGATAAACATATAGCTCTAACAATAAGCAAAGTCCACAAAAAAACTAGGTACTCTTTACAAATGTAAAATATTTCTAACAAACAACAGTAAAGTTATCTTAGCTCAAACCCATCTTCTCTCAAGTTTACTTTATGCCTCTCCTGTCCTAGTTAATCTAAATAAAAGTGATTTAAACAAGCTATCTGCATGCTACAACAAAACAGCAAAATTCGCCACAAACTCCTCCTATTGAACACATCACTGTCAAGCCCTAAAACAACTTTCCTGGCTGGATCTCCCAAGTACCTTAGCCCTAAACCAGCTTAGTCTAGCTCACCTAATATTGTACCATCCCAACAAAACTCCAGCCTTACAGGGCCTGAACACCCACTGTTTCAATCACTGAGAACTAAGATCCACTATCAAAGCTCTAATTGCAACTTCCAAAAGCCATTACAGCTCTGGGGACTCCCTTTATTCTAATACCATTGCCAAGATTTGGAATTCCCTAAGACTTGAAATTAGGGTGCAGGTGAACAAAATCACCTTAAATCCTACCTAACCAACTCATGGACATGCAATTGCCTACCACCTGGCTGACCTCTCCAAATGTCTCTCCCTTATTCCCTAAATAACTTTTCCATTAATACTCCCAAATGTCTACTCTCAGCTGCACACTCCTCTCTTTCTTGTCTCCTTCTATCCTATATTACTACTTCTCCCCTAGACTAAGCAGAAGAGTTTTGCCTTCTTATGTGCCTGATCCAAATGTAAATATGTTTATATCTCCTCATAGATAATATATTTACTATTTTTCTCTACAGGTCCTATGTTACTTCTACTATTCTACCTTTATATATCTACAATTGTTATATCTTATGGTTCTTATATTTTGTAAGCATGATAATTGCATGTTTAAATTATGATGCCTGTGTAATCATCTTGTTGTTTTGGAGCTTCTCTCCCCCGGCCTCCGCTGGAAACGGACAGCTATGTCCAGTCAGACCTTCCCAGTAAACAAATGTAAAATAAAATAAGTAAATAATAAATAAATTAATGTTAGCTTTTTGACAAGTTCATAAAAAGTAAACACTGAGAGTCTTGCCTAACCACCCCACCACAAACACACACAAAGATATAATAACCTTATCGTTTCACAGTGATCAGTGACTGAAAGCTTTTACAGGAACTGAATATTGTTAATTGTGTTCACTAAAAGGAATGAAAACAGGGCTGCATAAAGTAAATTGAAACCGGGACTAGGCTTGATGATGACATGGTAAGTGGGTGGTGATAGCCAAGTGGTAACACAAGTTCTGGCAGACTCATTATGAGCTTGGGTAGAGAATGAGGAAAGAGTAAATCTGGGACTATAATGGTGGGAAATATTTTAGTTTCCTGGTGGGTCTATTAAACAATACACATTTTCCAGCTTTGTGCTTAAAATGATGGTAAATACATGGTAGGGAATAAAATATAAATCTGTTATAGGCATGATTTGGAATAAGCAGAGTTTACTGCTGAATGATCTGGAAAGCTCCTGGTTCATCTTTACTTTAGGCTGATAAGCTGAAAGAGACAAGTTGAACAATTTTGTTCAGGTCTTGAGTTTTAGGAGAGGGATTTTAGCACTAAAGGTGGAATAGGCTAGACTTAAGTTAGATGCATTGGAGATTAGAGTTTTCGACCAATTAACATCTTTTATGAGGAAGAAGGTTGGGAGTGCTTTGCATTTTTAGATCACCACCTGATAAAGGTTTCACTTTTAGAATTTGTAAGCTGGGGCATTATAAATGAGATGCTATTAATTTCAGTTAAGGTTTGAAAGATTACAATGTAGAGGCTTTCCTAGGGTTTACTAAAAGTGGTAAGATGACACTGAGAGGGGTTATGGTCATAGTCTCAATAGCAAAAATTTTTGGACCAATGATCTGTGCCTCACTAGAGTCATATTGGAAACATTTTTTGTGTAAAGTCATCACCAGATATTTTAGGGCAGCTGTTGTCAGTTGACATTATAACCAGACTGGAATTTGGATTACTGGAGAACATGCAGACAGTTATGGAATCACAAACAAATTACTTGGAACTATCCAAAGCTGTTATATGCCTCTCTTAGTACTTCCAGTAAGATAAGAGCTTACTTGGGAGTCGGGACAGAGGTCTTTGGAAAGAACTAATGCCTGTTTATAGACTGTCCTAGTTCTTTTTCTATATCTTTTTGCCCCTATGCTTCCCAGCCATCAAGCCTCCCTCAGGTGGAATCAGCATTCATTCCCCCATATTATGGATGCACTGGTACAATACAGGAGTCAAGAGACATTTACAAGGGCCATCATTCAAGCATCCATGAGGGTTGCTTGTGGCCTTGCTGGCATCCAGGCAATGGCAGCATGTTTAATAGCCTTTACCCACATCCAGTGTTGATGTGCGCCTCTGTATCACATCAGAGACTACCTGTGCACCTATATTCACACATGTGATCTCCTACATGCACACACTGACAAGAGCTATTATCACTGGCTTGGGTAGCCACAGTCTATATCCTCCTCAGTTCCACTTCCCTGATTTATTATGCAAGCCTTTTCTTGTACCAGAATAGAAGCATTAACTAGCAAGGAACCACAGCACCCTCCCCACACAAAATAGATAAGCTGTATACCACTCACTCCCATCCTCCATTGCTCAGTTCTTCTAAAACCCAATATGCTATTCAAACTCTCATCATTTGGGTCATAGACAGGGATTCTTCCTTCTGTACCACTGAGCTGGGCAGTTGTCTGAAAACTTTTATGTATAGTACAGAAGCTAAGTTTCATAGATCTCTGCTTTCCTCTACTGCAGCAAAGATATCACCAGCTAATGGCTTGCTGAGAAGGTTTCTAGCTCTGAAGACTATCTGAACCTTTTTTGAAAAGGCTGTATTCTCAACATTCTTAAGAAGACTTCTTAAATATAAGTTAGATAATTTTTATGAAAACTGGCATAATATTATTGTGTATTTGCCATATGTGAAAGACTTAACCTGCTTGGAATACAAGAACCAACTGATACTAGTAGCATAACATGCTTGGTTCTGTAGGTTTGATTTATAATCATATACTTGCCTTCACTTCATTTGTTTCTTGATTTATAAGTCCTGTGTGGATGGATTGATCTATCTTTCTATCTATGTCTTATCTACTTATCTTACTGTTTGTTGGCTAAGACTACTGGACACAATTGTTCGTTTTCCAGGATGACCTGGGAAAACAACCTGATTAAATTCTTGCTTGGAGTTTCACGGTAAGCAAATGAAGATAGAAGGATTCAAACCCAGTACCCTGGGCACAGAAAGCAGCTCATTTACAACTTAGAGCTTTAGCCCTCTATGCTAACTCCAAGACCTGAGAGTATACATGAAATATGAATTTGCTTGCAAAGTTGCTCCCCTCTTAAAATGGAACTATATCCTTGGACAGCATATGAATATATAATACTGAAATGTGCTTGTCTGTTGCACTGTGCTCCTTTTTTATTATGGCTGCCTGATTTCTAGAGTCATAGGCTCATGTGTATGATAAATAAGCTTTGAAAAACTTGACGTCCCAGATCAAGTTTGAAGTTATGGTTGCCCATTTAGTCATTCACTTCCTTCTTGAAGGTACGACTTGTGAGTTTAACTGGGAGGGTGTTTTTTTTTCACAGTGTGGGAGTCTTTGAGATTTCAAGCTGTCACATTTCATAATATAGTTAATGTTAAGTTTTAGTAAAACTTAGTGTTGTCTTGTTTTCTGGTCACTGTGGGCATTATTTGGGCAAAGGGTTTCATATATTAAGGAGCCCGTTGCTCTATATGGCAGGCATAGGTCTTTTCTACTATGGTGATAAGATATGTAGAGGAGCGAGCTGATGTTTTCTTTTATTATAAGACAGGCCTTGAAATCCTTTGGGTCTCTTTGGGAGGACTCTTTGTACCTTCTTCAGCTCTACCAGATAGTATGTGAGTAGGTTACAGAACAAGTTACGGTATTCTATGATTGGTCTGATAAGAGCTGTGTGTGTGTGGGTGGGGTGACAGTTGCCTCTGTGTTGTGGCTGTCAGACTCATGCAAACTGAAGTAGGAAACTCTGCATATTTTATGGATGGCAGCAGCTATATGGAAATGAAAGGTCATCAACTGCAAGGACTCTGAGGGCTTTTACTTTTTCGTCAACTTTTTTAGGTTCATAGGTTTACAAGTATTTAATATGGTATTGATCTGTGATGATCTTAAGAAGCCTAGTCTTACATTCCATTGGTAGTTTTTAGCCCTTACATTTTGCATATAAGTAACTCAGAGGCATGCAGAACAAAGATATATTGGGACACTTGTTGCACCTATCCATGAGGGACATAGCTGCTAAACCAGGAATGAATTTATGGTTTCCTTTATTTGTTACCATTAACAAGATATACAGTTTTTGTTTTGGTCAAATGCCAGAATTCTGCATTTTTTACCATGCAATTTCTTCTGCACTATTCTTGTGTAATATAAAGAGCTGTTAGAAAGACAATAGCCCCAGATCTGCAGTAATCTGAATATGTTGTTAGCTAGTCACTGAAATCAGTTTTAACATGTGAAAAAGATGCCAAAAAGGAATGGCCACAGGACATAGCCCCGAGAAATTCCATTGGTGACAGAGGATGGTGAGGACAGGACTCATATTCTTACCTTATGTATGGAACCATATAATCCAATATGTCTTTTGCTCAGTTTTGCAATATATGTGTTCCTCATCTGTTCTTTAAAATTTTAATAAAGTTCAAAATGACAAAAAAATCATATTTGATGCTATCTCACTTATTTTTTAAGATGCTTCAATTTAAAGTTTTGAAACTTAATAAGTATATATGTGAAGTTGTTCTAGCTCGCCGTTCATTCTTTACTGATGGGTTCAGAGCCAATCCCTCAAAGCTCGAGGATATCAAGTAGCTCGAGGCCAAGTCCCTATCCCATGATGCACACTGAGTTACCCCAGATCTAGTTTGCCACTGCAACTGATTAGTTGGTTTAAGGTATATAAGTGACATAGTAGACAGCGTGCATTTGTATCTGAAGAAGCAGAAGTTATCTGTGAAAGCACTTATATGTCTGTGGTTGAATAAAGAAGAGTTTTTTTACAATGGAACTACCTGCTATTTTTTGGACTACAAGTGTTTTACATTTAATTGCAGTTTTCCTGGTGGACTGAAGCCTCTAGTAAGGAAGGTGTGTTTTTTTTTAACTTGATATTTTGCTGTTTTTACCTTCCTGAAAGAAGCTATGGCAGAAGAAATAGAGGAGATCATTGAACTGGATTATGTACCAGAGAATAAACATGTGAACAAGGTGAACAAACTAGATAAACTGCAGTATGTTACTAGTAATGTTGGTAACCCACTTCTTAGCTTTCATGACAATGAAAAAGACTGTGAGAACTTTAATATTGATATCACATTTAAAGCTAAGTTATATGCAATGGAGGGCAACTTATTTAAACTAAAGGGACATCAATTCCAAATGTTTCACATTGAGGTTTGTGTGAAAGAAGGAATTGTTCCCTGTGGGTTACGCATCTTGAAAATACCTGCACAAGGTTCTAATGACCCTGAATTACTGGCTGAATGGCAGTCTATAAACTTAGAGACAAGCCTTAATTATATGGAAGCTTTAATTAAGCTTTCAAAACGTGAAATAGATCGCCTAACTGTATTGGAGAAACAGCAATTTGAAGAAATTATGGAACAGTTTAGTTCCGATTATACAGATAGATGTCTTAATGAACTTATAGACTCTTTAACAGTACATGAGCGTAAACTATGTAAAATAAAGCAAAGGAAAATCGTGAGAGACCATGGAGACTTCAGTTCAAGTAATGTTTTTACCTGGCCACGTACTGAAAATAATTTTTATAGAAAAACAAATGAAAGGCAGTATGATTGACAGAGTGCCGACCAACAGAACATCTCAGAGTGGAGGGAGGTGTGTTGTTCTACCTAACAGCACTGAAATTCAACAGTTAGAAGCCGTCAGCACCCTGAATGGGGAAATAACGCCAACAACAGGAGCTGAAGAGCAGGTCATTAGGAAAAATTCAATCAGTGGCACAAGTACATAGAGCTGACGGAGATACAGGAAATGTAACTACTTTAACCAACAGAGTACCAGAGACTGTTGAACCAGAGAGAAAACAACATAATGCACCAACTACTTTTAACACCAAATTGTTTTTTCCCCTTCACATCAGGAAAACAGGAGAGAAGGGGATGAGAATGAGGTCGAGAAGCAGGAGCCGAGTAAAAAGAAAACTAGAAGTAACAGGGACACCAACAATAAAAAAGGCCTGGGGAATCCAGAAGAAACAATGATTTGGAACTTGTCATCCCATGTACTTACAGCAGAAGAGACTAGTGTTTTAAAGAAAGGACTATCCTTTATTCCAAGCCAAAAGATGGAATTTACTAAGGTAATTTTTTTATTGAAGTTGATTACTAGAAATTTGCCTTTAAAACTGAATTATAAAAGTAATGAAAGTGTTGACAGTGTAGAAATGTTTAGAAAATCGAGTAAATATGTACCAGTACTTAATCCAGTGATTAATGCCTTTGAAAGACTATGTATTAATGACATACACAAGATTAATGAAAGTGATAGAACTACTAAATTAAAGAGGTACAGCCTGACAAAAAATGAGTATCTGGCACTTAGAAGCAAATCATAGCATAATAATAAGACCAGCAGACAAGGGAGGTCCTTTAGTGATATATGATGTGGAAAGATATCAGAATGACATGAAAATGAAGATGATTGTGACTTAATTAGTTGTTTTAAGGTGTATATAAGTTACATAGTAGACAGCATGCATTTGTATCTGAAGAAGCAGAAGTTATCAGTGAAAGTGCTTATATGTCTGTGGTTGAACAAAGAAGAGTTTTGTACACTGGAACTACCTGCCATTTTTTGGACTACAAGTGTTTTACACTTATTTTTCTTATATTACAATATATTTTTCATATTTCTAGAATAGTATAGTTAGTTAGTTAGTAAAACTCTTACAGTTTCATATTGTACTTTCCCTTTCCCTTGTGTGCCTTTTATTACTTAGTTATTTGGCCTCAATTTTTAGTAGGCCTATTTAGATTTCTGACTGAATAGTAGTTTAATAAGTGACTTGCTGTCTCTCTTTGCTTGTTAATAATATTATGTGCTTACTTAGTAACTGTTGTTGCAGCTTTAGATTAAAAATGTAGTAGTTGTTCTTTGATATATATAACAGAAAAGAAGTGTGTGTGTGTGTGTAAATTTCTAGGCTTCTTAAAGGCTTGTGTGATTGTATTGAGCTTGTTTTATTAGAAGGCTTATTTACATTTCTGTTTGTTATTAGCCTTAGTTTAAGAGGCTTGTTTGTTATAGTGTATATTTAGCCTGTTTTTTATTAGAGGGCTAATCCACATTGTTGTTGTGGGGTGTGTCCAATATTCTGTCATGGCTGATGACAAGGACAAACACCCTAAGTTAGGGTTTAAAAAATGACCTAAATGTGGGCAGAAGATGTCGGTTACAGACTGCCATGTGAATTGTGTATACTGCTTGGGTGCCTTGCACTTACAAGAGACATGTGCTATATGTCATTCCTTTTCCTCTAGAGTCCTCCAAGAGAGAAAAAGGAAGCTTATTGATAGGGTTTGTTAAAACCTTCCTTCCAGGAGGCGTTGAGCAACCAGGATGGATCTAGTAAGTCCTCAAAGTCCTCCAAGACTTCTGGAGATTCAAAAAAATCGAAAAAAATCTAAAGAGTCTGTGACATCAGCTCCACAGGTCTCGGATCCGACTGTCTTCTCTTTTCGGAGCTGGTCCCCTGTTTTGGAACCGGTATCCGAAATACCTAAATCGCCTCTTCTCCAGTCGGTACCATCGGTCCGATCATCTTGATCTTCTGTTAGCCTATCTGATTTGGATGTGGATTGGGTGGTGCAGAAGCTTCTACAGGTACTGGCCTTTGCCAAATTGTTATCAGCTTCGACCCAGGTAGCTTCGGAACCGAAGACCTTTATGCCAGCTATATCTCTTCCTCCTCCGAGCCATACCGGTCCTTCGGAGCCAGATGAGTTGGACTTGCTGATTATGGAGCCCTTGGAGCCGACACCTGCTCCAGTGTCTTCAGCTCCATTCACTCTGATGTCCTCAGTGCCGATCGAGGACTCTATGAGCCGACACTCTCTGGTCGGGTCCAGGGAGGATAGTCAAACTGACTTGTTGGTTCTGACTTTGCTTCTTGGGGCTTCAGCTAGGATGAGCTTGGTTCCTACCTCAAGCTCAGAGCCCACTTTCCCAGTGCTGGGGATATTGACAGTTTCCTCTGATCTGTTGATCCCTTCGCATCGGGGCAGAGGTGCCTTTGAAGCCATGAGGAGAGTTATGTCTCCCAAGACATCCTCAACTTCGTGTCCGGCTTCTTCATCTCCTAAAGCACCTGTGTCTGCTTCTGCCTTACAGATCCTTGCTAAGCACTGAGACCCAGAGCCTCAGAAAGCCCCAATGGGTGGCCCATGCTCTTCTGAGACCTCCCCAGAAGCTCCCACTGATAAGGTTCCCAGGAAGAGAGTGTGTAAGAGGAAACACTTGCACTTGGACTCCCCTCAGGAGTCATTAACATCTGACACTGACTTGGATGAATCGGAAGGGTCCCCATGGTCCCCCTCTAAGGATATCTCATTTGCTGAGATACTGGAAATCCTTAGGCAGAGGGGTGACTGGCAGTCCACCAACCCTACTGAGGATGAGTCAGTCATCCTGAAGGCTTTCAGGTCTCAGTCCTCCACCTCTTGGGTGTCTCCGCCCTTCGATGAGCTGATGCAGCTGGTCTCACGAAGGGTGTAGGAGTCTCTGGATACTATGGAGCCTGTCCCTAGGAGGGCTAATAAGTTCATTTCTGCCCCCCTAGATACATCTTTCTTGACAAAAGGTGTGCCAGTTGATGCCATGGTGGTATGTCTGAAACTTCCTCGTCTGTCCATCCACCTAATAGAGACTCCAGGATCATGGATAGATATGGGAAGCGCATGTTTAATTCAGCGACTTTTGCTCTTCATTCTCTTAACTATTTAACCCATTTTACCAGACTACAAAGAGATCTCCTTAAAGAGCTGGGAGATACTCTTCAGGGTACAGTAGCTGCAGCAGCTACAGACAAAGTTGCCGCCAGACTCCTCCATGCGCCTCATTTCATATGCAGCTGATGGAACGAGTAGGGCAGCGGGTACAGGAGTTGCTCTTAGGAGACAATCTTGGATGCGCTTGTGTTCCTTCGTGGAGCCTTTCAAGTCATCCTTCGTGAATACCCCCTTTGATGGCTCATCCCTTTTCGGGCCTAAAGTCAAGGAAACCTTAACCAGGTGTGAGCAGGATGGAAAGACTGTCTGGCATTGGGGTCTGTTTTTCCACCCCTACCAGACCCTACCCCAAGGGTCAAAGGGGAGGGAAAATGTGGTTCTGAAAAGCCCAAGGAGCCTTTCAGGACACATGTGGTGAGCTCCCCTCCAGGGGCAGAGGAGGGGGCAATAAGGGAAGATGTTGCCCTCATGGCAGAGGGGGTCTGCAACACCAAGGCGACAGAGATCACTTCTTTGGGAAGCCCTACCAGCACTCCTGAAAGGAGGCCAGTCTGTCCTGCTCTGGAGGCAGTCGGGGGTCGCTTATCTTTATACCCAGACACCTGGCTCAAAATAACAAATGACAACTGGTGCCACACCCCCTCCACTGTCAAGGAAAATCCTGGATGTTCCACCCAGTTACAGGGAACAAGCATCAGTAGAGGTCCAGATGTTGCTAAGAAAAAGAGTCATCCAACCAATCCCAGCAGACCAGACAGTATCTGGAACTTACTCAAGATTCTTTTTAGTTCCAAAAAAGACAGGGAACTGGAGACCTATATTGGACCTCAGCAGACTAAACAAATCTGTAAAGAAAGAGAAGTTTTGGATGGTCATGCTTCAGTCAATACTTCCCTTCTTAGGGAAAGACAGTTGGATGTGCTCAATAGATCTTCAGGATGCGTACTACCACATAAAAATGGCCAGGCCATCCAAGGATCATCTGCGCTTCTGGCTGGGAGCCAATCATTACCAGTTTCGAGCCCTGCCCTTTGGTCTCACTACAGCCCCCAGAGTGTTCACCAAATACATGGCAATAGTCATGGCTCACTTGAGATGTTTAGGATTCCAGGTGTTTCCATACCTAGACGATTGGCTCCTTACCGCCACTACCAGGCATCAACTCATTCAGGCCAGGGATTCCACTCTGTCACTCTGCAATCAGCTGGGCATTACAATAAACTCAGAAAAATCTGCCTTGTCACCATCGCAGCATATCGTCTTTATCAGAGCAGAACTGGACACCACCACCACCACCACACTAAGACTTCCAGTAGAAAGAGTCTTACTTCTCCGTGAGCATGTCCGCATTCTAATATCCAGAAACAAAGCACCAGCATCAGAAGTTTTGAAATTGTTAGGTATGATGGCAGCAGCAATTCTAGCTATATCACTAGGTCATATGCACATTCGGATACTACAATGGCAGTTGTTCACTCAGTGGTCTTACCAAGAGCTTCCATGTCTCACATGATAATGATCACAAATTCCTGCAACAAGGATCTTCAATGGTGGTTGACCTCACTTCATGTTACGATAGGACATCCATTTGTGCTGCCTCCTCCAGTGGCCACAGTGACCACAGACACTTCCCTGATAGGGTGGGGGGGCATTTTCAGGGAAAGACAGCTCAAGGCACATGGACCGATCAAGAGACACATCTGCATATCAATGTCCTGGAGATGAGAGCAGTACTTTTGGCGTTGCAGTACTTCCAGGACTCTCTTCCTCTGGGTATAATTGCAATTCAGACAGACAACATGTCAGTGGTCTGGTATTTGAACAAACAAGGAGGAACCAGATCTTACCCCCCTTTGTCGTGAGGCGCTCAGAGTATGGCAGTGGGCTATTTCCACCCAGCGCTTTCTGTTAGCAGCACACATCCCGGGGAAATCCAACGTGATAGCAGACAAGTTGAGCAGAGCAATTTTGAGTGGTCCCTCAAGATGGAAATAGCAGATAGGATATTCTGCAGTGGGACCAGCCTTGCTGCGACCTTTTTGCCAGTTATATGAACACCAAATGCAGAAGCTACTTTGCCCTGATTCCCCCTCCGGGAGAAGCCCCAAGGGACGCACTCATTCACGATTGGCCCCTGGGTCTCCTCTATGCATTCCCACCAATCCTGTTGATACCCAAGGTATTCCAGAAAGCCAAAGCCCTGGGAAGGACCATCATTCTAATAGCTCCCTTTTGGCCTCATCAGATTTGGTTCCCCTTCCTTTGACTTCATCTTTTGGAGGACCCCTGGATTCTGGACCCAGTTCCAGACCTTCTGACGCACTCCTCGGGGGAACTTCATCTCTCTCTGCAGTCCCTGAAGCTGACAACTTGGCTGTTCCAATTCCCATCATAGCCAGCTTTCATAACCTTTCCAATGAGACGAAGCAAATTCTCCTATCATCTCATAAATCCTCTATGAGGAAGCTGTACCTCGGCAAATGGAAAAAAATGTCTATATGGGCCTCTAAAAACAATATTGACCCTTACTAACCCCTATGGCCTCTATTCTAGATTTCTTAACCATTATATTCAATAAAGGAGCTGCAGCAGCAACAGTCTGTGTTCAACTTACTGCCATTTCTAACTTTCATCTGGGATTTGAAGGATTGAATATTATGTCACACAAATTATCCAAAGCCTTTCTCAAAGGGACCTTTCATATTAGACCACCTGTGAAATCTCCCTATTCTTCATGGAATCTAAATTTTATGCTTTCCCACATAATTCTTCCACCATTTGAACCAGCTTCTTCATGTGACCTCAAATTTTTGTCATGGAAAACCATCTTTTAGTGGCTATTGCTTCTGCTCACAGAGTGTCAGAGCTTCAGGCCTTATCCATTAAGCCTCCTTATTTGATTTTCCGTGCTAACAGAGTCTCACTTCGAACAAACCCCTCTTTCTTACCCAAATTTTGCACTGAAACTAATCTCAACCAAATTACTGATTTGGCAGTTTTCTTCACCAACCATTCCAACAATTTAGAGTACATGCTGCACAAACTTGATGTTCACAGACAGCTCAGATTTTATTTGGATAGAACAAAAGAATTCAAGAAATCAGACCAGCTTTTTGTTTCATTCTCAGATTCCAGGAAGGGTATGCCAATGGCTAAAACAACTCTGTCTAAATGGTTATCTGATTGTATCACCTTTGCTTATTCAGCTGCCAATATGCCCTTGCAGCATAAAATGAAAGCTCACTCAACCAGAGCAGTTTCTACATCATCTGCTTTTTCTGCCAGGCTTCCTATTGATAACATTTGCGCAGCAGCCATTTGGTCAAAACCTCATATCTTTATCACTCATTACAAAGTTGACAAGGCCTCCAGGTACAGGGCCTCCTTTGGATCCACGGTCCTGAGAAATATATTACCGTGAGCCACCCGAGGTTGATGGTGCTTGGAATGCTACCCATCAGTAAAGAATGAATGGCGACATAGAACAACTTCACATAAAGAAATTATGTACTTACCATAACATTCCATGTGAGTTGTTCATCTCACCTTCATTCTTACATCCCTCCCTCCTACCCTTCCTGGCCACTCAACCCTTCTATACTTTCTCTCTTATGGAGTTATAGAATGACATATGGTATTATTTTATGCAGGAAACAAGATCTGAGGTAACTCATGGTGCATCATGGGATAGGGACTTGGCCTTGAGCTACTTAAAATCCTCGAGCTTTGCAGTAGGTGCTGACTCAGAGCCAAGGGATCAACTCCGAACCCATCAGTAAAGTATGAAGGCAAGATGAACAACTCACATGGAACGTTATGGTAAGTACATAACTTCTTTTTCTTTCTGGTTGTCTTATGGTAGTGAAAGCTGTTTTCACTGAAATGCACAGATCTGAAACTTTATGACTAACATGATATTTCATATGGGGTCCAAATAGAGAGATGATAAAGTCAGCAAGCAAAGGAGAGTAGTTTTGCTGGAATTGAATTCATCATCAAGTCTTGGTGAATACCTTCACTAGGTGGACCCTGCTTTTACAAAATCTCATTAAGATGCCACCAATATATAGACTGTATTTTATATAGCATATATCATGGACAGAAGTAGGTTAAAAAGATAAAAAATACAGCTGGGTGCAGAAGTCTCTGGATACCAGGACTGGAAAAAATGACAGCGTAGAATCCTGAAGACATGGAACCATTTCTGCAATGGGGTTAGGTCAGTCTCAGGGGAAGATGCTCCCCCTCTGCCCCCATTGTAGAAGAAAGTAGTAGTCCACAAAAAACACAAACATTGACATTGTTACTATTATGCAAGAAGCCCAGAATTTCCAGATAGAAGATGTGCAAAAAGTTCAAGAGAAACAATAGAGGAAAGAAAAATACTTGCATGGGAAAAACTCTCAAAAGACTCAAATGCAAGTTTGTGCTCATTAGTACAACAGATTCATGACAAACATTATATAGACCATAAACATTATATAGACCAAAAAGCCTTGGGCCATTTGGAAAAATAAGTGACTGAGGAAGTGCAAAAATATAAAGAACAAAATCTAGAGATTTTTGAAAAGTATAAAAAAGAAATATGGACATGGGAAAGAAAGAGAGATCTGATATGATGCAATATTTATGCAAAGGCCAAATTAATCAATACAAAAAAGCAGCTCCAAAGATATTTGAAAAGAAATACAGGCAATGCACCCAGATATGGAAAATTTCACAATAGAAAAAAAAAGTAAGATCACAAAGGGGGACTTAGAACAGAAGATTAGTAAAGTAGAAGTTAAATAAATAGAAGCTGAAGTTATGGAATACCTGAGAAGTGAAGGATTTGATGTCAAAAATCTAACACGAGTTATGTTACAGCATGAAGGAACAATGAGTCCCTCAAGTAAGGAGAAGAAGGAGGAGTGGGAGACATCTGAAGAAGAAATATGGACATGGGAAAGAAAAAGAGATTTAATATGGTGCAGTATTTATGCAAAGTAGAAATCAAAACTAATCAATACAAAAAAGCAGCACCAAAGATATTTGAAGAAAAATACAGGCAAGGGCATCCAAATATGGCAAACTTTACAATACAGAAAATAAGAAAACAAAGAAAGAAAGCAGAAAAGAGGATTAGTAATGGAGAAGTTAAAGAAATAGAAACTGAAGTTATGGATTACCTGTGAAGTGAAGGATTTAGTGTAGAAAATCTAACTCTGGTAACATCACAGCATGATAGAAAAGTAAATTCCCAAATTAAGGAGAAAGAGGTGGAGCAGTAAACATCTGATCATTTGCCATATGAAGATACTTTGGAGCCTCCAATAGGAAACCAATATAAATGTTCAGTTGGAGTTACACAGTCAGTGTTGTGGAGCGATAGGCCACTGAGTTCCCACATGAAAGAGCAACGGATAACACAAGATGAAGCTAAAGAGAATATTTCATAGGAAGATGTAATGGAGCTTTCTGTAGAATACCCACAAGAAAGAGAGAACTAAGAATGTGCCCATAGTTTAGAAGAAAATCATCTTAGGGAAGAGTTGCTTGATTTAATAGAGTTGGATTGACATATTAAGATCAATGAAAGATATAGATTACAGAAAGTCAATAAGACCCAAAATGTTAGAAGTTTGATAAAACAAATGAACTCAATAAACAAGACAGTTCATAGAAATTCATGTGATATAACAGAAGTAAATAGGACATATTACTGTGCAGCTAAATTAATAACAGATAAAATCTTACCACAAAAACAGAGGGCAGGAAAGGAAAGGAAGGGGAGAAATCAAATGCCATCATAGAAGTATCGAATAGAGAAAACTATAAAGCAATTAAGACAAGAAGTGTAGCTGTTAGAGTACAGAACAGGGAACTGATCAACAAAAATACTTACAAAGACAGACATGATAAAAGCGACACACAGTATCAGAACAGATCAGGATCTATTGTACACTATTGCAAATAATAAACTAACGATATCAGCACAGTCAGAAAAACTTAGAAGATATGCCGATAAATATAAAGGAAAAGTACAAAATAAGCAATTTAGTGATGACCCAAAAACGTTTTATAGAGAATTGGAAAACAAGGGGAATGGAATATAAACATTACCACAAAAGAAGAAACAGACACATTTTAGAGAAATATCTATAAAGATCCCATGGATCATAAAAGAGATGCTGAATGGATAGAAGAAGTAAATGAAACAGTAAGCAGTTCAAATGTACAAGATATGAAATGGGATGAAGTAACGGCTAGAGAAAATAAAACAAAAATTAAGAAATGCTCCTAATTGGAAAACCCCTGGCCTACATGTAGTACCCAATTTATGGCTAAAAGTATTAACATCTTTATATAAAGATTTAGCCTTAAGTAAGAACTGTTTGTATAGGCAACCTGAACAGATGGCAGCCTGGTTAACAACATGAAAAATGATACTCTTCCTTAAGAATGAACCTGCAAGATATCCTAAAAACTGTAGACCAATAACTTGCCTTCTGACAATGTATAAAATATACACTGAAATTGATACTTTCAGAGTTTATAGTCATTTTGAAGAAAACATAATGATGGCAACAGCTCAAAGGGGTAACAAAAGAATGTCATATGGAACAAAGGATTGTTTATTGTTAAAAAATAAAGTCATAATGGAGAATTGTAAAAAAAAGGAAAGAATCTAAGTATGCCATGGATAAACTATAAAAAAAATATGACAGCATTCCACATTCATGGATAAAGGAGTGCTTACAAATGTATAACATACACGCTATATTGATAGATTGTATAACAGTGACCACAAAACAGTGGCAAATCACTTTGCAGCTAAGCATGATAAAGGACAAATTATTATCTCAGGTATAAAAATTGAAAAGGGGATATTCCAGGGTGAGTCTTCATCACTGCTTCTCTTTTGTCTTGCCCTTAACCCATTAAGCTGTTTACTTAACAGATTAGGTCATGATTACAATTTGGCCCCTAGAAAGCAACAAAGAATAAAGACTTCCATCTTCTTTTAGTGGATGATTTACAACTGTATAGTTCACCAGATGAGTAACTGAAAGCACAACTGTAAGTGGTCAAAATTTTCTCAGATGATATAAGAATGTCATTTAGTGTTGAGAAATGTGCAAAAGCAACCTTTGAAGTAGGAAAGCTGCAGCATCAAGAAAATATCAGTCTGGGGCAGGAATGTGATACAAGGAACTTGAGCAGGAGGGAGTGTATAAATATTTGGGAATTGATGAAGGATCAACAATAAAACATGAACAAACATAAATATTTTAGAAGACTAAACTTAATACTGTAAATAGCCCTGACATCTAGGAACAAAGTTCAGGCTATAAACCTATTTGCTCTTCCTGTTCTAACTTATTTTGTGATGATTGACTGACCCCAAAAAGGTAATGGATCAGTGGGACAGGAAAACAAGAAAAATGCTTCATGCTTATCAAATGATTTATAAAGATCAGTGTATACCAAGATTATATATTCCCCGTTCTGAAGGAGTTATGGGCCTCATCAAAATTGATTACATGCATAGATCTGCAATCGTAGGACTGCATAAATATCTGCCGACTTCACAAGATCCAGACATAGTAAAAGTTTTAAAACATGAGGAGAACAAGTCTAAGATGACTTCCCTGTTTAATTTAGCAGAAGTTTATTGGTGTCAAGTGTGAATGGAAATCAAACCAGAAAGAGACAAAAATCAAGCAACTGAATGTGCCAAAAAACAAAAGAAAGACTATAAGGTGAAGGATCGGATGAGGTGGCAAGAAATGTGGAAAAGGCAAAAATATAATTGCAAGGACAGAAAACTCCTGGAACAACCTCATGTTGATCAGGATCTGGTGCAGGAATGGTTAAGGAAAGGTCAATTTGAATCAAAAGGTTAATATTGGCGGCCCAGGGTAGCGGACTATGTACACGTTGGTT
Source organism: Protopterus annectens (assembly GCF_019279795.1). NCBI lineage: Eukaryota > Metazoa > Chordata > Ceratodontiformes > Protopteridae > Protopterus > Protopterus annectens. The sequence continues at coordinate 220,998,843 of NC_056746.1, read as the reverse complement.
TACAGAGTTCATTGAACATGTTGGAGAAACAAATAAATGCAGGTTTTGTAAAACAGAATTAGAAACAGTTGCACATCTTGTTGCTGGGTGTAATACACTAATGGAAGAAGGCCTGTATACTGAAAGACATAATAATGTGGTGAGACTTTTGCATTGGGGATTGTGCAAACATTATAATACTGAAGTAGCTGATAAGCGTCGAAAACATGAACAAAGCATTACAGACAATGATGAAGTTTATATCACATGGGATCATCCATTACCAACAGTTCAAAAAATAGATGCAAGAAAACCAGATATAATAGTCCATGAAAAGATGACATAAGCAGCATTGATCACTGAAATTGCTACACCCCTGTTTACAGTGTTTTATGTACAGAGAGACACAAAGTCATAAAAATACCAGGATTTGCAGGCATAAATGAGGGCAATGTGGAAGAAGGATACTCAGACAGTTCTAATAGTAGCTGGAGCAATGGGCCTCATAATAGTTTACAATTGCATATAGATATGTTACCAATATATGTAACTCTGTACTAATTGCAGAAGGAGTCAATTGTGGGTGCTGTAAAGAGCCCTTTTGGCTAACATCAAAGATTGAAACAATATTGATTTCATGAACTTTCACTATACTTTGACTTAGGAGTGGGGTTCATTCCTTTCATGGTATTAGAAACCCAAAAGACTTGGAGAAATTAAATAAACCAGTAATACAGTCTACTATGTATATAGCTGACAGCTGTTTTGTTGGCATAATTTGGTCAGCAGAACTGCTGATCAGCAGTTATGCAAGATTACAGCATTACCAAAATTGGGGAATATGCCCTTTCCACAGGATTATGTGATGTCAGAATTGCAATATAAAATTAGTGGGGGTATTTTTTTCTCAGAGTATGTACATTGCTGTGTCAATTTATTTTGATAATTTTCTGTCAACTCTAGCGATGTCAACATTTGAATGTTTTGTTTGTATTTGGTATATGCATTTTAAGATTTTGACAGCATAATTTACAGCTTGTGAAAACAAATTAAAATAATATCCACTGCATAATAAGCAACTTGTATGGAAAACAGCTGAAATATTTAGTCGATGCAGACAGAGGTCTATAACAGTAGCTGCCCTAAGTTACATGACTACATGCATTATGGCGTTGAATACTTAGAAAGTCAGATAATACATACCCAACAATGTAAGTCAGTGAGAAAAATCCACATATCCGACTGTGTGCCATTCTAATGCAGAGCAGCACATTGTCATAACAATACAAAAATAAGTATTTACACTAAAGGTTAGTAAGTACGATGTGCATGTAAATAACTGAAGTCTCAGCCCATTTGGATGGACTGTCATTGAGTGCACATCTTGTAACTTTGGGATTATATAACTTTGTCCCCTAATCCCTGATACTGCACACCCCTTTTCTGTTATAATTTCCCCATGCTGATGAATTAGAAGTTCTCTGCAGGTATCATAATGATAACATGATGCCTTTATCTCTAGCTATGATTCTTTGTGGGTGTATGCAACTTGTGTGATAACCGCATCTGCAATAACATTCACGTTATTGAAGCACATATTAGTTGACTGAGCATGCTGCAGGGAAGCTCCCTTTCAACAAGGTACAATAAACTTGGAGTTATTTTTATTAAGTAAGGGGACACAGATGTACAGCCATATGCATAGGATAATCAGGGCATACCAAAACACTTTGTTTCTTAATTGGTAAGATGCTGTTTTGAACAGCTTGTTTCATTTAGAACAACATTTAAACAGCTTGATCTTTGTGTAGCTGACCTAGACCCAATCTTTGCAAATGGCATCACATCTGTAATTAAATATGATGTAATGGTGTACATATAGGTTGTTAGATTAGACCACAAATGCTAAGAGCATCAGACTATTTTGGGTATTTCATTGGATGGTATATTGCAAACAGCTTTCATCTTTCATAGGTAAGTACTAGGCTAGCTACCCTAGTGGGTCATTTTAAGCCTAGCCAATTTCCCTTTCAAAGCTGAGAATCAAACCATGTACCTTGTGACTGTCAATTAAGACCCTAACTATTAAACCAACCCCATTTCATTTTAAATAAATATTGGTTCTCCATGGATTTGGAGTGGTAACTGCAGGATACTCAGTTATGCTCTTCTAAATAGAAGAGACACAAACACACACACCATTTGACTGCAGTGAGATTCAAATTCCCTGCCTAACTTAGTACATGGACTAGAGAACTCAGTACTTTAGGCAAGTGCCACAGCATAAATAACTTTCAATGATGCTATGACTGTCTACATATCTTATGCAAGGCTGTTATTAGTTGTAGTTATACTTGCTAATAGTTTTGCTGGAATTTTCTCTGCATGTTATTATATCATTTTCTGTAATGCATTCTTATGGAGCTGTTCTCCCTAGCCCATCCATGATAAGGGCTTTGGATCAGTTAGACAGCTCAGTCAAGAAAATATAAATGAATAAGCACCCATAGCCATTTAAACACAAATCATGATTTGTCTAAACTGACTGCAATGACAGTCGTAAAACATAAATTATGAAGCTTGACCAGTTAACTTTTAAATCCACTAAACTCAGGGAAATGGATGAGCAGTCCTATGTTCATATGATGCAGATGACTTTTTGTGAACTGTCATAAAAGTAGCTGTATTTATGGGAAATTTGAAAGCCTAAATGGTGGTTGAATAAGAATACTGAACATTGTCATTGGAAATTGGCTTTTCCAGAGATTTGATTCAAAAATGTCAAATAAGACTGAATCTAAAGCTTCTCTTTTGCAGTCTGACATAGTATTGTGGTAATGGTGATTAGATGAGAGGTACCTTAGTAGTGCATTTAGTGGCACAGCAGAAAGGTATCTTATTTGTCTAAGATGATCACAAAATAATGTATCATGCCACAGAAAGGAAAATGGACCTTTTGAATAAGAAGGGTCACATTGTTAAAAGAAAGTTGAAGGTGGACCCTTTTTCAAGCTACTTTCTTTAAATCCATTCATCCATCCATCCTCAACCCCTTTTCCTATTTTGCACATGGGGTCGGGGTGTCACTTCAACAGTGACAATCATCTCGAGCCAAGGTTTACACCTCCAGATGGCTAGCCCTGCCATGGCAAGCTACTTTCTTTAAATAAAACCTGTAATTTAAATGTAGCTTTAAGCTTTAGGAAACAATGTTAGGTCCTTAAATGTTCCAATATATGGGCAGAGTGATGGCTGAGAACAGAATAATCTTTTGAAATTTTTAAGGAGTTAGGTTCTTTACATTAAACCAAACCAAAACTGCACCACTGGATACTACTGGCAACCACCAACATCAGACCAAATAGATAAACTACAATATAGAATCCATGCAATAGTAGTTGCTCCACAAAATATTTAATCTGATGTAAATCTTTATTCATTCCTTACTGATAGGACTTCGGGTCTGTCCTTGGAACTGACACTTCCGTTTCCAAGCTCACACTAGCCAAACACTCTCAGCTAAGACCTACCCATAATGCCCCTCTCATAGTTACTCCAGATCTCGTTTGCCGCATTCCTCATCAAATGTGCCTAGCCATCTCTCTCAAAGCTAAGTGGAAATTTGTGATTGTTTTGTGTATTTTCTCTTCAAACTTTGTCATTTTTTTAGTCAGTTTAGCCTTTTCTTACTATTGCCTATAACCTGCTTCGATTTCCTACCCTCTACCTTTGGTAGTTTAATCTCTACCATCGTTGGTACTGTCCCTCTCTCCTGCCTTTGGTAGGCCATTCTTTACCACTTTTGGTATTTTTAAATACCATCATTGGTATTCTCTCCTTTCTTTCCCTTATTGTTTTTTTCCTTTAGAATAGCCCTTTGTTGCCTGTACTATGTCAGACAAAGTTAAGTTGGGGTTTAAACAGTGTGACAAATGTGGGCATAAGATGCACAACTTGGATGGCCACGCTCGATGCGTTTACTGTTTGGGCGTGAACCATATAAATGCTGATTATAACATTTGTTCTAGTTGTAGCAATCGCACTCTAGCAGAGCATTAAAACAAACTAATTCTTAAAGGTTTAATCAAATCACCTTTTTTGGAAGCTCTATCTGGGTCGGAGGTCTCACCACCTCCTAAGACCAAGAAACACAAGGAAAAATTGGATCACTCGGTTCCTGCATCTCCGTCAGTTACAAAACCGAGTCAGCTCCATGGTTCTCTGGCACCCTTGGCGCAGACCTCTTTGGCACCAGGCCCTGTGTCTTCTCCCACGGTATCATCTCTGATGTTGACTCCTGTTTCTGTTCTAGCCTTAGCACCACCGGTTTTGGTGCCATCCTTGGTTCCGACACTGGCTTTCATGACCATACCTGCTTCAGCACCATCCCCAGCCACAGTGCCGACAGCTTCTTTGGCTCCACAGACTATGACTTCAGTGCCTAAAGTCGAATATATCCCAAGAACCAAATACTCTCCAATGTACGACCCATTTTGGGGCATCAGTTTAGCCCCTTTCTTGAAATACCTGATTCTCCTTCAGTGGCCTCCTTTAGATGCACCAGGAGTCTTTCTGAACTAGATATAGTGCAGGTTGTGGACCAGCTTCTGGCAGCTAGGAGATTGCCCACTCCAGCTAGACCTTCTGTACCCTTTGGCTTGGAATCCTTCACAGCATATTCTCCTGTTTATCCTCCTCTAACCAGGCCCTGGAGATCTTGGTACCGATGTCCACCCCATTGCATACTGTCTCGGCCCCAACTGCAGATTTTTCCCTGTTGGCACAAACCACCCTTGCTACATCAGCTCCATTGGCTGGTGCACTCCCAGAGCAGTATTTGGACTGTCAGCCCCTTGGTACCTAGCCCAGCCCCTATTTTTTCACTGGTGCCATCTATGTCCATGCCTCCAACACCTTCCATTCCTCTCGGAGCTCCTCACCTGGAGGTGGGCTTCTCAGGGTGGGGTGTGACCCCAGTTCCGAGGTTGTCCTTCTTGGTTCCTGGCTCCCATCCCTCCTTGGGCGGACCTGCTTTCCAGGTGATGGAGAGGGTTCTTGCCTCTGCAGGCTCACAGTCAGCATCAATGACATTGGCACCAGAACCCCCCTCTAGCACTCAGATGTCCCAACTGCCTATTTCTGGATCCCGGGCACTGGAGCCACAAGACCTCCCTTTGAAGGGAACCCTTTCTCCAGAGTCCTCCTCTGAAGATCCCACTGGGGAGCCACCCTGGAAGAAACGGTGCAAGAGGAAGCACCTTGATTCCCCTGAGGAATCTATCATTGAGGACACCAATTGCAATGAGGAGGAAGGGTCTCCATGGTCTCCCCCAGATGACGTCTCATTTGGAGACATTCTCAAAAGCCTCAAACAGCGGGGAGACTGGAAGTCCTCTAACCCTTCTTCTGAGGAATCCGTGTTCTTGCAGGCCTTCCCAGTCATCTACTTCCTGAGTGACCCCACCTGTGGATGAGCTTATTAAGCTGATCATGCAGCATGCCTGGAAGGCCCCGGACAATGCAGAACCTGTCCCACAGAGGCCGGACAAAATTCTATCCACCCCTGAAGACCAGCCCAAGTGGTCTAAGCAGTTGACGGTTGATTTCATGGTCGTGGCGGCAGCCACCAAGAGGGAACTAGCAGAAGATAGTTCCACTGTCCATCCTCTGAACAGTGAGTCTCAGGCCATGGACAAACTAGGGAAGTGAACCTATGCTTCAGCAACCTTTGCCATTTGGTCGCTGAACTATCTGGCACACTTCACTCGCATCCAAAGAGACCTAATTTCTGAAATGTCTTCCTCTTTGGCCGGGGTACTGCCTGATGAGGCACATGACACTGTCACCTCGCAGCTAGCTACCCTTGAATATATCTCGAACTCCTTGATGTATTTGATATCTCACACCACCGAGGGGGCAGTTTGAGCTGCCGCATCAGGCATTGTCATGAGATGCCATGCTTGGATGCTTTTGTGTGATTTCGCAGACCCCTTTCCTCTGGCAGCAGTCAAGGGTCATTTTTCTTTGCACCTACCAGCCTGGCAACTTATTATATTTAGGTGCAGAGAATAATATCCAGAGGCAACCAGATACCATTAGATTTAAATCCCAGACCCGTCAAATGAATCCCCGATGTGCCACCCAGTCAGAGGGAGGTATCAGCCTTAGAAATAGAAAAGCTGTTAAGAAAAAGAGTCCTCCAACCAGTCCCACCAGACCAGAGAGGATCCAGGTTTTACTCAAGGTTCTTTTTAGTGCCAAAAAAGACAGGGGACCGGAGACCAATCCTGGATCTCAGCCTATTGAACAAATTTATCAAACCTCAAAAGTCCCAGATGGTCACAGTACAGTCCATTCTCCCCTTTCTATGATGGGACAACTGGATGTGCTCTATAGACCTCCAGGACCTGTATTACCACATAAAGATGGATCACCGCTCCCAGAGATTTCTCCGCTTCTGGCTGGGAGCCAATCACTACCAGTTCAGGTCACTGCCATTCAGTCTCTTGACAGCCCCCAAGTGTTCACCAAATGTATGGCAGTTGTAGTAGCTCATATTCGACTACAAGGATTCCAGATGTTTCTGTATCTAGACAATTGGCTCCTTACCACCCTGACCAGGAATCTTCTAATCCACAGCCTCTCTTACACTCAAGGCCTTGCTCTCTGCTTCGGGATTACAGTCAAGGACAAATCTCAAATGTCCCCAACAAAAACATTGGAATTCATTGGAGCAGTTTTTGACACAACAACCTGTCAAGCTTCCCTCCCTCCTCACAAGCTTTCAAAAATAAGACACCAAATCCAAGCCCTTCTTCCACAGACCTTGGTACCAGCACGCCTTGCACTGCAACTCTTAGGCTCCATGGCAGCTGCCATTACTCTAGTACCACTAGCGAGGTTGCACAGGAGAATACTACAGTGGCTCCTTTCTTCACAATGGTCGATCTTAACTCACCCACTCGACCACATGATATGTATTACAAACCTTTGCAAGGAAGAAATGCTATGGTGGATGAAGTCAGAATCAAATCTTTGGTGTCGACCATTTTGTCTCCCCCAGCCCACGGCCACGGTGACCACGGGCACTTCCCTGTTAGGGTGGGAGGGGCATTTCCAGGGAAAGACAGTCCAAGGCACCTGGTCCCCCATGGAGGCCAGTTTGCACATAAATGTCCTAGAACTGAGGGCAGTTCTCTAAGCATTGCAAGCATTCCATATATCCCTCCCTTCTGGGACCATTGCAATTCATTCGGACAACATGTCAGTCATCTGGTATATCAACAAGCAAGGCAGAACCAGGTCTTACCCCCTGTATTAGGAAGCCATGAGGATTTGGTACTGGGCAATAGCTTCCAACCGCTTTCTTATAGCAATGCACATTCCCGGGAGTTCCAACCTTATTGCTGACAATCTGAGCAGGAACATCCTGATGCCTCACGAGTGGTCCTTCAATCCTGTAATAGTGGAATGGATTTTCTGCCACTGGGGCAAGCCTTTCTGCGATCTGTTTGCTTCCCCCTTAAACAACAAATGCAGAATCTACTTTGCCCTGACCCCCCCTCAGGGGGAACCCCCGAGGGACCCTCTAATGCATGATTGGCACCCTGGTCTACTGCATGCCTTTCCCCCATTTCCCCTCATCCCAAAATTCCTCCAGAAAGCTCAAAGGTTGATAAGCAAAGTGATCCTCATTGCCCCTTATTGGCCCTGTCAAGCCTGGTTCCCATTCCTATGGCCTCATCTGATTCACAGCAGGTCTGCTATTTCATCCTCAGGGACAGATTCACCCCAATCTTCACAGCCTCAAGCTCACAGCTTGTTTCCTCCACTTCCAATGATTGCCAAGCTGCCTGATATCTCATCTCCCATCCGTGAAATTCTTCTGACTTCACAAGACTTTTTTGAAAGGAGTATTACACATTAAACCTCCTGTCAAGCCCCCCATAGAACCCCTGTACTTGACCTTGGTACTTCAATCACTCCTTTAGAGCCTTTTGATTCCTGTGATATAAAGTTTTTGTCATGGAAGTCTCTACTTCTAGTAGCAGTTACCTCAGCGAGAAGAGTATCTGAGTTGCAGGCCTTGAGTGTCAAGAGACCTTACTTGAACTTCCACAGGGATAGAGTGTCCCTTTGTACTGACCCTTCTTTCTTGCCCAAGGTAATTTCTGGATTTTCCATTAATCAATCTATTGACCTGCCGGTTTTCTTCCCTCAGTATTCAAACAGGGGGTAGTACCTTTTGCACACCCTTGATGTGCATCGCCAGCTTCATTGTTATTTGGACAGGACTAAATCTCTCAGGAAAATGGATCAATTGTTTGTGGCCTTTGCAGGACCCAGATTGGGTAAACCTGTCTCCAAAGTGACTCTATCCTCCTGGCTTAGAAACATCATTACCTTTATCTACCAACAAAATAAGCTATCCTTATCTTCCAGAATAAAGGCTCATTCAACTAGATCGATGGCTACTTCAATAGCTTTTCATTCCAGAGCCTCTATGGATGATATCTGCACAGCAGCCACTTGGGCAAGACCTCATGCCTTTATCTCTCATTACAAATTGGATTTGGCCTCCAGGGGACGAGCATCTTTTGGTTCTATGGTGCTCAGGAATATCCTTCCTTAGGGCCACCCAGGACTCAAGTAGATGGGGACTTGGTTCTATCAGTAAGGAATGAATAAAGATTTACAACATCAGATAAAGAAGTTATGTCTTACCATAATGTTCCATCTATATTGTAGATCTTTATTCATTCATTACTTCCCACCCTCCTTCCCCCTGCCTGGACTTCTGGTGGACTTTAGGAACTCCTGGTTAGGGTAATTACTCAGACAGAGCCTCTTACTGTTTTTCTCTTACTATCTCTATTATATAGGGGTGGGCAAACTCGATCTGGAGTAACTATGAGAGGGATATTATGGGTAGGTCTTAGCTGAGAGTTTTTGGCTGGCGCAAGCTTGGAAACGGCTGTGTCGGTTCTGAGGATGAAACTGAAGTCCTATCAGTAAAGAATGAATAAAGATCTACAACACAGATGGAACATTATGGTAAGACATGACTTCTTTTTCCTTTAATGCCATACACTTTAAAAAACATGGAGTTTTCATCCACAGACTGACAGAACTTCATCGTATAAAATCCAGAATTAACCGACCTCTATTTATATACAGACATACATTGAACAAACACTAATAAGCTAATAAAACAATTAACCATTTAATTACCTGGAGTAAATTTTATTCCTATTCAAGTCATAAAAAGACCACTAATAAATACACTCTAAAAACCAGAGTGTATGCAATCCTTTAAAAATGTTAAAAATACAGTAATTAATAAAGACCAAGAATGTTATGTACATAGTATATAGAATCAGTGTTAATGCCCTATTTCTAAATATAATATATATATATTTTTAGAATGTACTGTTATAAGAAAACTTTAATAACATCTAGTGTTTTTTTCTGTTACTCATTCTATATACTATGTGCATACTATTCTAGGGCTTTATTAATTAATGCATTTTTTAGCATTTGTAAAGGATTACATAGAATCAGTAATCTATTTCCTTTTACCTTGTCCATGTCTCCCCTGTCTTTCATATCAAGCAGTTCTACCATCTGCTCGGCTGGCTCTCACATTTATTTCCTCATTTTCATCTCCTCTGTCCATTAATAAGTTAAATATCTGTCCCTCTCCTTTTTATTATAAAACATCTTTAGTAATCCATTACATTTTGAATGGTAATATGACTTTGTATGTATTAATTGAAAAAAGTAGCAATAGATTTCATTGATACTCATGCATTATAAATATATATTTTCTTTTCAACACTTTTTATTCACTCAGGATTACATAAAGTTGCTAAATCCCTGCCTTCTCTCAAACCTCACCCCTCCTCCTCAGCGTTATTCTGCATATATTGTTGCCACAAATTCCATTTAGTCCTTAGAAATTTTCTCCTTACCCTTTTCTAAAGATTCTACATCCTGTTTTTTATCTCATTTATTGGTGCTGCGGTAGCGTCGTCACCTCACAGTAAGACGTTGTCCTGTTCGATTCTCAGCTAAAGCGTCTTCTGTGTGGAGACATGCGTGAATAGGCATACCTTTGTTGAAGGTTGTGCGTCAGAGCTGGCAACTCAGCACATAAAAGTCTATTGCCAATCATTAGCGGACCAGAGTTCCGCTGTGGTGACCCCTAACTGGGAAAAGCCGAAAGACACAACAATAACATTATTCACTACTTAAATTACAGTTGGCTTAAGATTTGATTTCCATTTTCTATCAATTCTTTCTTTTTTGGCAGTTAATAGCATTAATCCTAGTGAGGTTTGCAGACTCCAAAGAATTTTTCTTCAGGTAAATGCAAATGTTGGAGGTGAGATGGGGAAGAAAGAGGTAACTGAGAACATATGTTCTCAGAATGTAATGAGTTTGCAGACTTTAACATTTCCCTAAACAATACTCTGCCAGAAATACAGGGTGAGCAAATGGGTGTAACTAAGGAAATGATTCTTTTGAGCTCGTACACAGGATCTGACTTGCCAAGAGAAAGTAAAGCTTTGTTAAATTTAATTATTTTGGCTGCCAGAAAAAGCAGTTACTAGAAAATGGAAACCAAAGTTTAAACTAACTGTATTTGAAGTATTGAAACATTGATAAAGGAAATGGCAGTGTGATATTTAGAAAAGGGAGCAAGAAAATTGCATAGAAATAAATGGAAATTGTGGGAATAATACATGCATAATAATGTTCATTAGGAGGAATGAGGTTTAAGGGACCAAAATTGAGCAATTTATATAATGCTGGACTGATGATAGTCATTAAAAAGAGCATATGTGATGTGTAATGTATGTAACTGGAAATATGTTAATATGGTTTGTTTGCTTTTACATTAATATGTTTGCCTGTATCTTAAGTGATAATTTAATAAAGGTGTTAAAAAAACTAGTAAGATTTTACTATATTTAGGCAAGTCATATCCTATATGCCACTCACAAGAATAATTTCCTTTAATACAGGCATTTGCTCCCCCAGTGTTTCCATCAAAGTACTCTGCAGGAATTTTTTTAAATTCCACAAAAAGAAGATTGGAATATATGTGAGTTTATTAGCAAGCAAAGCTTTCAAGTCATAAAAACTCTTTCTCAATGCATAAAACCAATTAATTAACTTATTTCCTTAACATACAAGTATTTATCAGATATGCCAACCTATCAGAAAAAGTCTACACACCACATGGCACATATCTAAAAGTTTACAAATCTATAGAAACAATCAAAAACATACAAATAAAAATATACAACTTAAACTCAATAAATATAAATGCATCCTAATATATATATATATATATATATATATATATATATATATATATATATATATATATATATGTGTGTGTGTGTGTGTGTGTTTGTGTATATACTAAATTAATATCATATAAATAAGTATATAAATAATTAATATATTAGTTAATACAACTCAGGTAAAACTCAGATCATATATAACCTTGTTTACATTTTAAAACTGGTATTCAGCTAGTTCAGTCTTATTTACTAAATCCCCTCCACGCTTATTCATATAAATCTTCTGAAGAAACCCGAAACTTAAAAACATGTTCAGTGCACTTTTACACAGTATATTTACTAATGCATTGGTATGAACACATCTCCAAATATCTGATAGATGAGAGCCTATTCTTTCATTAAACTTTTGTTTCATTTTCCCTGTATAAAAGCAGTCACATTTAATACAGTTAGCAAAATATGTAACTTTCTCTGTATAATAAGTCACAAATACCTTAAATATATATTTGTGTTTTGTAATAGGATGTATATATTCATTATCCAAGTTTCTATTATGATTGCAATAAATGCAATTATAACAGGGGACTGGACCTTTCTTATTAATGGAAATTTCACTTGGTTGACAAAATGCCACATCTTTATAACATAAATGTTGTTTTAAATTATTTTCTTTTTTATATGCAAAATGTGTCTTTTTACCAACAACCTTTTTAATTTCTGGGTCAGAGTTTAAAATTACCATGTTCTTTTGTATTATTTTTCTAATCAGGGTAGTATGTCTATTAAATTTAGTAATATAGCCTAGGGAATAATTTCTATGTTGCCTATTATTTCTAAAGGTGTTATTTACATCAGAAAAATATGATTTGCCTAATCATTCACGTTCTGAAATCACAAACTCCATATTATTCTTTATCAGTTCAGCATCATAGCCTGTAGTATGACAATCTACAGCCATATTCTCCATCTCATGTAAAAAATTTCCCTTGATGCATTCAGTCTACTGAATTGACTTCTAACTATGCTTTTATGAACATATTTAGGGTACATACTATTCAAATGTTTGTATCTGGTAGTTTGAACATTTCTCCTGTGTATCATTGTATGAAATCTTCCATCTCTATTCATACTAATATCCAAAAAAAAATTTTTTTCAGATGAATAATTCAAATCAAATACAAGAAAATCAGTAAGCCTCTGTAAATCAGTAACAATCATTTCAAGAGAATTGATACTACCAGTCCATATTAGGAATATGTCATCCAAAAAGTGTTTGCAGAAAACCAAATGTTCGTTCATATAACAATTGGCTGAGTTATTGCTAAATATGCTTAATTTCCTCTCAGTTGGAGAAAACTAAGTTTGAATAATGGTTCAAAACTGGAGTATCCATTGCTACAGCCAGTAATTGATGAAAAAATCATAATTAAATAAAAAAGATGTTATTATTCAGAACGATATCTAGCATAGAACAGCACATTTCTATTTTCACAGATGTAAAGCCACTATGAGTAGATAAGAATTCTCTTACTGACTGTACACTGTATTCATTAAGAATAACAATAAATAACAACTTAATATTTATAGTAGCTAGAATTATGTCATTTAAAGAATTACCATGAGCCCAGCTATATAAGGCATTCAAAAAATCATTTGTATCCTTAATATAGCTCTTACTATAAAGTAATAGGCTGTGTAGCTAAATTTCCAAATATTCTGACATTGGTGTGGTTATCCATTGACTACCTGAGAGTATATGTCTCGTAGGTGGCATAGTTTCATTCTTATGAATCTTAGGCAACTCATATATAACCAGAGTAATAGGACTGGCAATGTACATGTAATTGTATAACTCAGGAGAAATGAAATTATCAATCAATAAATCATATAGATAACTTTGAACTCTGTATATTGTAGCATTCATAAAAGTCTTATCCATTTTCTTAAATGTAGTGGAGTCTAATAAAATTTCATACATGCAACTGATATACTTATCCCTATCCATTATAACAATTTTTCTGCATTTATCAGCTTGTTTAACTACTAAATCTTCAATAGTGCATAGATTATGTAGGACTCTCCTTTCATCTTGACTTATAGATTATAATTGTTTTTCTTTTCACATTCAAAATATACATTACAAATCTCCTGTTCACACATATTATAGAAAGCCTTAACTGTGGGTGTGTTAACAGGAATAAATGTACTAGTTCTTTTTAACTGCTGACCAATCATTTGTGTATCATTCTTGTATAATAATTTGAAATCTGAATTTCAGACAGTCTTAATTCTGTTAGGACATCATTAAGATTACTCTCTGTCGATGGAATAAACATTAACCCCTTATCTAAAAGTGAAAGTTTAGTATTACTAAAAGAATATTTAGATAAATTAACAACAATAAATCCTATTTTAGTTATTTCTTTATGGTTTTGCTTCTTGGTCCTACCTACCGGTCCCATCTGAGTCTGCATTGTTAGTCCCATACTCATGAGAGTATCTCTTCCATGGTTTCTTCTCCTTGTCTGACTTTGTCTGCATGACTTCTCCCTTATTTTAATGGGTAGTTGAAGTCGGATATGTGATGGTTGTAAAAAATCACTCTCGACCTGCCGTTGGCTGTTCCCTTCAGCTCATTGATGTACACTGTACTCAGCCCGCTGTGTAGTATCATGAGAAGCTTCATTTATCTCAGCAATACCCTTGGCATTATCATTATTGTTAGCCCCATCTGTTGTTTATGACTTGAAAGCTTTGCTTGCTAATAAACTATATATATATATATATATATATATATATATATATATATATATATATATATTGTTTGTTTGTGTCTTTCGGCTTTTCCCAGTTAGGGGTCGCCACAGCGGAACTCCGGTCCGCTAATGATTGGTAGTTGATTTTTACGTGCTGAGTTACCAGCCCTGATGCACAACCTTCAATGAAAGTACGCCCATTGACGCATGTCTCCACGCAGAAGACGCTCTAGCTGAGAATTGAACTGGACAGCGTCTTACTGTGAGGCAACAACGCTACCTATATATATATATATATATATATATATATATATATATACATATATATATATATATACAGTATGATTAAATTGCATTTTTTGCTTTTTGGAAACTGTTCAGCTGCTTGGAGAAGTTTTGTTGCTTGAAATTTTTAAACACTGCCAACTCATTACATTCTCGCAATACATGTTCCCAACTATCCCTCTGTGTTTCTTCATATCTCCAGCATTTGCTCTCTGTCTGAGGAAATAGCCATGGAAAAACCTCCATGTAAATGTCCTCAAACTTCTTAGGGAGCTTTATAAATTTCCTACCATTGCTCCTTTGTAAATTATCTTTCCTTTCTCTTTTCAGAGTCTTTTTTAACCTCCATTGAGTCCTATAGTTATCATGCAATACTTTATGTGCCCTACAAAGTATCCCTTTTTTTAACAGCAGCTCCAGTTCTAGATTCAAATATTCTACCAGTGCTAGTCTTTCACATAGCACTCCCTTATACTTTTTCTTTTTGCCTATACTATATCATCAATCCCTGATAAAAAGGAAGTCTTTAACCTGCAGTTCAAACGTCTGCTTAGCCTCATCCCTTCCTAGTTATTTCCTCCCAGTACTTGAAGTGATCCCTTTTGGTAAAATATCCTTTTTGCACTCCCAAGATGGCTTAATCCTTCTACTACCTTATTAGTATAATATTTTGTACAGCTGTAGTTATTCTTCTTAAGGACATGCATCCAAAATCCTAGTTTCTGTTTTTTTCTTGACCTCCCTCCCCAATTTCACCATCACATCTTTCCACTTTGAGTTATAACATTTCTGCTTAAATTATGTCTGAATCTTAATTGCATAGGTCTAAAGGACTCCTTCAAATCAGGTAACTGTAAATCACCTAAGTATCAGTATTCCTAAGCCAGTTCATGAATGGGTACATAGTTTACAGCTGTAGCCTTTGTTTTATCTTTATTTATTTATTTATTGCATTTATATTCTGAAAAGTCTTGAAATATAAAGCAAAATTAAAAGAGGGCATCCCTACTTGATTCATATGTTCATAGTTTGTCGAACAGGAACCCTCCCATCTTCTTTCTTGCCTTTGACCTTTCATGTTTGCGTACGTCCTATGTAATAATTTGATAGAGGTGTTTAAAAATAGTTGTTACATGCAACAAAGTACATATGCTGCTAGTGGCTTTTTTAGTAATATTGTATAGCTGGAAGAGTGTTGCAAGATCACTGTACAGTGGGGACTGTTTTTTTTTCCCTTTCTCCATTGTATTACAATTTTGGAGTTGATATAAATATATACATAAATATGTCAACCACACTGACATATTTTTAGTTGCAAACATTATACATCACTTATAATCTATCCTGTCACTGTTGGTCAAACATTACATAGCTCATTCAAATCCTGCTTTCTTTTAAACCTCATTCCGTCTCTAAAATGTTATTCTGCGGGTATTGTTCCCATAATGCCAATTTTTATGTAATTTGCTCCTACCCTTTCTAAAGATCCAATTTCCAGTTGTTTTATTTCTGTTACTATAGTCACTACTTCTAAAACAGTTGGTTTAGACTTTGATTTCCATTTTCTAGTAATTTTTTTGGCAGCCACCATAATTAGACACAGCAACTACCAATTATGTATCATAGCTCAAAAAACATTTCCTTAGTTATACCAACTTGCTCATCCAGTATTTCTACTAGAGAAGTCTGCAGGGAATTTTTAAAGTCTTCCAATTCATTACACTCACAAAAATATGTTCCCATTTACCTCTTTCATTCCCATCATACCTCCAACATTTGTTGTCTAAGAGGAAAAATGTTTTGAAGTCTACTTGGGGTATATAAATACCTATGTAAACACTTCCAACCAAAGATCCTAAATCTTCTAGACTTTGCTGCGTATTTGGTAATCATATATATACCCCCCATTGTTTCTTTGTGAATTGCTCATTCAGTTTCTCTTTTCAATCTGTTCTAACCTCAACTGATTGATTGTTATAATTATCATGCAATATTTTATATGTTCAACTAATTATGTTTTAACAGCAACTTCTGTTCTAGATTCTACTAAAAACTCTACTAGTGCCAGTTTTTCTCTTAGCACCCCCCTATATCTTTCCCTATACTCTGATATCAATGCTTGATAGCCTGCAGGCAAAATAAATTCTCGGCCTCTTGCCATTCTATTAGCTTTCCCTTTCTAATTATTTGCTCCCAGTACTTCAGTTCATTTGCCAGTTTTCTCCGGTAAATTCCAGCTCCCTCTTGACTATTGTCTATAGCCTTAATTGCAGTCATCCCTATCAGCAGAATCTCCTTTCTCCATTCCTGAGATGGATTAGTTCTTAAAATACTTTCTGTTACTTTATGAATATAGTGTTCTGTATATTGTTATTCTCCTTAAGGATCTATAGCCAAAATTCCAGGCTCTCTTGGTTTCTTGAACTTCCCCCATTTCATCATATGCCTTTCCACTTTGAATTAGAGCATTCAGCATGTGCTGTGTATCGGGCCCTTAACTGTATAGCTCTGAAATACCCCTTCAAATCAGATAATTCCAAACCAACTTGTTCTATTGGAAGAATCAGCTTATCCAACTTGACTGTTGCTGACTTCCCCTCTCAGATAAAATCCTTCAACTCTTTATTAATTGCTGTCCACAACTTCTCCTCTGGTTGATAAAAATATGCTTGATCGGTGTATAAAACCAAGGGGACTAAAACCTTTTGACTGCTTGTATCTTGCTATCTATATCCATAAAATATAACTTGCAATTTCTTAGTTTTTGTATTATCTTTTGTTTAGTCTCTTCCCACATATCCTAAGCTACCATAGCAGAATCCTTTTCAGTCCATACTCCTAAGTACTTCATTTTATCATGTCCCCATAAATATGGGTATTGCTGAACCAATTAATGTGTGGGTATATACTTTACAGCTATTGCCTTTGTTTTAGCTTTATTAATTTTGCATCCTGAAAATACTTGAAACTGCCTCAAAATGTTCCACAATACTGAAGTATCCTTTGCTGTTTTTATCAGGTATAAAATAATATTATCTGCAAATAAAGCCAGCTTTTCCTGACAACCATACCAATTATATCATTGAATTTCTGAGTCCCTTATTTTCTTTGCCAAAGTTTCTAAATATAACACAAATAACAAAGGGGAAAGTGGGCACCCTTGCCTGGTTCCTCTGTTCAAACAGAACTTATCAGAGAGGAACCCACCCACTCTAATTCTCACCTCTGGTCCCTCATATCCTCCTAAACAACCTTTTATCAGGGAATACAAATGCTTCCATTGCCCTTCTCATGAAATCCAAGCTTACTGTATTGAATGCTTTCTCTGCATCAAAACCCACCAATGACAGTGGTATTTTCTTACATTCTGTTTCACTCTGGATCATCATTGTTTTATTAATGTTGTCAAATGTTTGCCTCCTCTCAACAAAACTGCTTTGATCCATATCAATCAATTTTGGCATCACCTTTGCCATTCTTTTAGCCACTATATACATAAATATTTTATAATCATGGTTTAAAATTGTAACTGGCCTATATGAAGCTGGATCTGAAGGGTCTTTGCCACCTTTAGGTATTAAAGCCACCTCCACTTTCTTCCAGGATGTTGGTGTTTCTCCTCTTTATAAAATACTATTAAACAAAACCTTCCAGCTCTTGAACAGTTTTTCCCTCCTAACATCCAAACTTCCAGAGGAATAGCGTCTATTCCTGTGGACTTTACTGTAGCTGGTTATACATCATCACTTTTATCTCGTCTGCTCCTATCTTAACTGTTAGTAATTGCGCCTCATTTACCTATCCATGGCATATTTATTTCTTTCATAAACATTTCCATTTGTACCTTTTTGATTTCCATATTTCTCTGCTTTATACAGAGTTTCTTAAATTTTCAGAAATATTTTAGTACCTCTACATGATCTCTAGTTATCCTCCTTGTTATAGGCTCTCTAAGCTTGGTGATAACCATTTCTACTTTCTATAGCCTGAGTCATTGTGCTAAAGTTTTTTGTGCCGTGGAGTTATCAAAATACAGTAGCTTAACAGCAGTCTTTCTAAACTCTTGCATATTATTGAGGTAATCCCTTATTTTTCTGTTTAGCATTCTCTAATTGCTCCTGTTCTTGTTCAGTAAGATTCCCCCTATTCTGCAATACATTATCATTTGTCAGTCTCTCTAAATAATTCTTGTTGCTTCTTAACCATATCTTTCTTTCTTTTATTTCCACTCCATTTTTAAACTCCACTTTAATTTTATCCCACTCCCTAGCTATATTTTCAGAATAAATTTATATCTTTCCTAATAACTACTGAATAATTTCCACTACCCATTCCTTAAATTGCTCTCTTTTTAACAGATAGATGGGAAAGTGCCAGTGTCTCCTTTTTATTTCATTACACTGCTTTTTTATTTTAGTTATTATTGGTGCATAATCTGAAATAATTATTTAATGTGTATCAAAACTTTCAATTAAATGCACGTTTCCTAATTTTTGTACCTTGGGGAATACTATGTAAATTCACTCCAGACTTCTATTATTGAATTCACATCTTCCATGCCAAATATTTTCATAAATTTCTTCAAACATCTACCCTCTTTTGTTATGTATTTTCCTTTTCGTCCCCCCACATACATCTTCATTGCTACAAATCAAATTCCAGCCCCCACCTATAAGAAAATATTCACTGCTGAATGATGATTATTTCTTCCAAAATTTTCTTAAATTCCATTATAGCAGTTTTAGGTGGAATATAAATATATGTCAGTATAATCTTCCTTCCTTGCCAGTACTCCCTGAGTACTACAAATCTACCATTATCTTTTTTTTTTTCTTTTCTATCACTATTGGAGCTCCTCTTGAATGCTTTCAGAAAACATCATCTCCTAGCCACTGAAACAAAGTTATATTCTGTTTTAATTGCACCTTATCAAAGTGCCTCACTAGATAGACAAAAAACAGATGCACTTTTTATTATGCTAAGTGTTCTTTTTTATTTATTCGCTTCCCCTTAAAACTTATTTGATCAAGCCAAGGGCCTTAATCCAGTCATTTCTCTATGCAAGAGTAAGAAAAAGCATATACATGTTTCTTGTATCATGCTCTTTTGATCAGGCTTTTCTTCTCTTTTTACATTACAGTGCCTACCTTCTTAAACCTGAACAAGGAGAAAGAAAGTAGGTAAAAACAGGGGAAGTTGTTTATTTTAGTTTCCCTATTACACTCAAACATAACTTACTTTAGAGCATACAATTTATATTATGCATTATAAAAATACTGCTGTGAAGAACAACATTTTGTTTTACTTACAGTTAACTCTTTCCTTCCTCTTCCCCTCTCCTAAAAGTTCTTCCAAACTGTTTCCTTCCACTTCCCATTTCCTAAAAGTTCTTCCAAACATAAATGACATGAAGTAGTGTATATGCTTTGGAGTCCCCTACAAATTTAACAAAGTCAAAGAAGTCCAATATTTCCAGGTGTTCCTATTCTGTCATGTTTCACAAATATAATTAATGCTTTGTAATCCCACATTTATTTGTCAGATTCTGAGTTGCTGATTTTCCTGTTGTTCTCCATCTACCAAATCCAGTCTCCTTTTCATTTCCAACATACTCCTGATTCTTCTAGTCAACTCTTGTGCTTTTTTCTGTTTCTCAAGCATTTTCCTTTGAAACATTGGAAAATGTTTCACTCATACTGCCTGTCTATGGGCTTTATTACCAGAATAATAATAGCATAACCTCCTTCTGTTTGATAGCTCACTTTTTGTTGGACAAACTTTATTTCCTTCTAAGCATGTTATACATCAAAAAAATATTGTTGACCCCCCCCCAGGAAAAATATTCCAAAAATAACTGTAGACAGCAGTTTGAATATCTTGCCTACTTCTCAACATCCCCTGATAAATGGGATAAATTTACTCCTGTTCCGCCTGGTGTACAGTGAGTAATCATTTTCCACAAATACTCTACTGTCTCCGACTTTTAGTACTTTGTCCTTCTGTCACAGTTTTGTCAGAATCAACTATTTCTGCTGGAAGGATTGCATCTTTACTATTAAAGGTCTATGTTGCTTTTTTGTGGCCAGGTTTGGAGCATACACATGATGTGGTCTTTCAGTTTACAACTCCTACTGTGGAATACCAGTCCAGTTGGTTATTTGTGTTTTCATAAAATGAATACAGTGTGTTCCTCCCAACTTGTCTGATACAGTAGAAAATCTCATGTTTTCCCTACATGCTCTGTCCTGCAATTCTATTATTTTTTGAAACATCTCTTCTTGAGCAATCTCATACTCATCAAGCCTTTTCTTCATTTTGACCTCTGATTTTCGCAGTTTTATCACATCTTCTGAATATCTTTTAAAACTTCTTCTATTTTTTCAGCCTTTTATTTGAGTTGACATACTCCTTCAGTTTTTCATTTATTTTTATCAGCTCTAAATACATTTGATTTATTTTTTCCTCTTCATTGCTGGAAGTCATGTTTTGCACCAAAGCTGGAGCTTGCACTGCTTTTTGCTTTTGTCTTCTCCTCACTTTTTGTGATTGATTTTCTTTCAGGTTCTCTGAATTTATTTTTTCCTAGCATCCAGGCAGTGCACTTTCTAGTCAGTTACGAAACTTACCCAAAAGGACAAGTTCACTGGCTTTGTTTTCTGAGGTTTGGTTTTCACACTAGTAGAGATGAAATTAAGCTGTTACTCATTGAGCAGCCACCTTGGAAATCCTCCTGTGGTACATAGAGTTTTATCTCATCCATATACTACCAGTTACAGAAAAAAAGTGCAGAATCATGAACTGCTTTACTGACGTTCATGGTTTTTAAAAGCTGGTAAAACTCTTAGTGCTGCCAAACACATAGCAGGTAGAAGAAAAGTGTCCTTATGAACAAATAGCTTTAAAAACTGTTAAAACATTGATATTCAAGCTGTAGCAGAATGATGTGAGAAAGTGAAGTTATGTAACAGCTTTTAAAGTTGCTTTATCTTCTGTTGCAGTTCCGTGCTTGCCTACACTATCTGCTGTCAATCCTCAGTTTAATATCCAATTTTAACAGTGCTTAGGGGTGCTTAACAAATGTTTATTAAGCACATTTCTAAAATTGCATAGTGAGCTTGTATTTTTCCTGTTTTGGGCCAGTAATCATAGCATTCACTGCACTACATAAATAATAGAGACTTATTACAAATTATGCTGTTTTAGGAATTGCATATTAAACAGGCATTCTTGCATAAACCTGGCTCATTGGTGCAGAGGGATAGAGTTTTTACTGTAACTCAGGTGACTGGGGTTCATTTAATGACCCCAGCACTGGTGGAGCCAGGCAGGCAGGGATGTAGAGAAATGAAGGGCCATGGCCCACTTATCTCTTCTGAGGGGATGGGAGGGAATTGGGTACTTGGGGAGCATATAGAGAAGTGCAATTTGTACAGTGGAGACCAAGGAAAACACTTTCCATGCTTGAGAGGAGAGGACAAGAGTGTTTGCCAACAATGTGCACATGCAGTAAGCTCATTGCTTGTCCCCATTCAGCTTTGCATTCTAAATGACAGTCCATCCTGGTTGACCCTCATCCTGGTGATGATAGTTGGATGGGGGGTTGATGGTCAACAGGCAGTGAGGGAAAATGTTAAAATATGTATTCTGTGCAATGTGCAATATGTGACATTTGTGCATTGTTGTCTAGATTATTCATAAATGTATTCTATCATATAACCCTTGTTTTCATATATGCTGCTGTTTATCTACATTTAATTTATGTTGCTTTTGTTATCTTAATATGCTATATGTGAAGCTGAGCAGCCTGCTTGCTAAGAAAACAAACAAGAGCAGAGTTGGGGATTCATTAAACCACAACTTGGAAAATCAGTACCATCAAAATTCCCCATGCAAACCCAGGAAACAAATACTAAGATGGGCTTTGCAAAGACAGCATGTCTATTGCCACTCCTTCTCCCAGTTACAGATCTAAGAAATGAGTGCTTATACCAGTTTTGTTGAAGATCTGGTCCATTGCAGGTCACTTCCTAAGTTTAGTGGAGTGTGTTTTGATGGTCTGAACTGGACAAGGCTTAGCAAAGTGTATATCCATCAAATAAATGCCTTGCTGTACAGATCTATATACATATATATTATGTGCGCACACACACACACACACACACACACACACACACACACACACACACACACACACACACACACACACACACACACACATAAACATATACCTTCACCTGCTTCTTGGAAGGAGGTATATGCCATATTTTATGGTCTCTTCCTTTTCTGATGATATCCATGGCAGTATTTTCAAATGATATTTCTATGACAGTTACTGGGATCAAACAACTTTTTTTTTTTATCTAGGATGTATTGTTGCTTTCTATGGTCTTATTTTTGTTAGCATTTACAGTTAAACCTTCCTATCTTGTGGATACTAATACAGCCTGCACCTTAGGTAAGTGATTTCACAGTCCTCTGAATGAATGACCATGTTATCCATGTGTGCTGCAGCATATCAGGAATGAAGTTTCAGTATTTTATCCATTAGACACTGCAGTGTCGGTGGAGCTCCATGTAGGGCAAAATATAACACTGTGTATTGAAATGGACTACCAGGGATTTCAAAAGATGTTTTCTTTTATTGGCAGAGGAGGTAAATGCTAGTTGCCAGTATCCCTTTGTTAAGTCTGTTATTCCCAGCTTTCTAAACTGGCCTTCCCTAGATTCTGTATCAAGTCATTGATTCTGGATATGTGATAGCTATCAAACTTTGAAATGCTATTCCATTTTCTAAAGTCATCAGAGAATGTCATACAACCATAAGGTTTAGGGACTAGCACTACTTGCTTGTTTTACTCACTGTGTTATTCTTCTTTCAAATGTAGTTTGAGGATGTTTTGAACTTCTTGCCTCACTAACTGTTTTTGTGAATCTGGTCCTCTATAAGGTCTCAATATAATCTTCACTCCAGGAGTTGACTTTATCTTATGTTCTAATTGATTAGTTTATTTACTTATTTATCTCAGGTATATCTAAGAACAGTCTTTTGCTTCTTAATAAAATTCTCTCACCCCCTGCTTTTGGATTTTTGACAAGGACTCTTTTAGATGCACTTAAGGCGGAGATTAAGTGGTTTCTCTTCTACTAACTTCAGCTTGTTAGTGATCTGCGTAATTCTCTACTGCTTTCTATGGCTTTGACATATTTATGTGACAAATCTTTCTTTTTCTAAACTTATAGTTAACATTGCATTACATTTATTCTTTCCATCCCATCAAATGTTCCTGCCATTTGGCCAGAAATGTTTCTTCTGTGGGGGGTATTGTAGATCAGAGTGTGTGTTGTACCTTTAAGAGCCATTCCAGTCTATGAGCACGTGCATGTAAGTACTGAGCACGTGCAAGGTAGAGTGCCATTTTGAGCGAGCAGCTGGAGTAAAAGCATATATATGTGTAGCAGTCAATCATTTGGTTAGTTTAAGTTTAATGTTCCTATCAACCATCCTGATGTGTTTATGTGTAATAAACTACTTAAATGAACACCCAAGCCTCATCGTCTTATCTGAATACACAAGACAAATGACCAAGGGAGCCCGCAGGAATTTTTGCAGGGGGGTGCAAACCCGGAGCACCGCCCCCAACTCCTCCCCTTCAAAGCACCGCCCCCAACCCCACCCCCTTCAGCCCTCCCAACGCGCACACACGCAGCCATTCCAGTATCTCATTACTTGGCTATTTCTCCCCAGTTGCCATAAACACTATTCAAAACTCTGTGTGTATACTGTTTTATGCATTACTTCTGCAATGATTACAGATACTTTGTTTTAATTTTCAACTTTTATTTCAAATTTTAGGGCCTCAGGACCAATAGCCTAGTAACCTCCTATTTTATAGCACAAACACTGACAGACATTTGCTAAACTTAAACAAAGCAATAGTCTTACAATGAAAACAGACTTAGCATTAAAACTTCTCTACCTTTGAAACTCACATGCACGGAAACAGCATTGAAACCCACATTCAAATAAAATGCATCTGGCCAGTGGCAGGTTAAGGTTACCTTTGGACTGTTTTCAAATCATAGGCCCCTTGCACACATTTCAGAACCATACATAACTGCTTTGATTCACCTTCCTGATTGTATTAATTATAATATACAATAACTGAATTATATCCCTTGTTAATATAGCACCACTTAGTGTGTTTTATAGTTTTGAACATTTTTCCATTAAGCAATGAAACAAAACATATGAACCAATAATGACAAATTGCCCAATTCAGAACATTTCAACCATAAAAGACCACTTAAACGTCTATCATTACAATCTACCAATCTCAGTCAATATGCATAATCTCTGCAGAAGTAAAAGTCATCTGAATAATTTCACATTAAAGAGATCTGAAACTAATGGAGAGGTTGTTGCTAGAAAACAGCTTTATATTTCAGTGTTTCATCTACAAATTCAGTGCCTACTGCCCTTAAACAATAAATTGCCTATGTTACATTTAAAAAAAATGCTAAGCTTGTATATTGCAATAGAAATAAGTGGCAAGCGGAAACACAGGTTCATAGTTACTAGGCATCTCATCCAAAGGAGGACTGCAGCACTCCACCCCCTTAAAATGCAAATGTGGTGGGAGTAGAACCTACAGCCCTCTACATTAAGATGCAAGTATGCTACCTACTGTGCTAATACGACTGTTTTGAACTTCTACACCACAACAGTGATACCATTTGCTAAACAAAACAGTTGCACATTTTAAGCAGACTTAGCATAAGCAGTAGTAAACTTCTCTTCCCTTGAAGCTCACAATTCCTTGAAAATAAATTCTACCTGCTGACTTTAAATATGGCATTTCACTCTCTCTCAAACACACACACATACCTCAACCTCTGTGAAAATCTGTATGGTTGAGAGGTATGACACACACATACATACCCCGACCTCCTTAGAAAGTGGATAGAACAAAATTGTTGCATTAGTATGCATTTTCTGAGGATATGAAGTCTAAAACTCAACTTCAGTCTTCAATGATTTGCCAGAAAAGACAATTTTATGAGAAACAATCTGAAAATATGAGGCAAAAATCTGGATAATTGTGAGGTATAAACCCCCCATACACCCCTCCCCTCCCTCTTACACACACACACACACACACCATAGGCACCAGAAGCTGTTAAAGGCTGGGGGGGGGGGGGCGGAGGGAGACAGGGGCACTTAGTGAACTAAAAAGGGTAATTTTTTATAACTATTTGCTACCACAGCATAGGTTCACTTGGAGGACATTTTAAGCTTTGCCAATTCCCTTTTGGTGCTTGAATTAACGATTTCTGATTGGTCTTAGCTATCCCCATGGCTGATAATTGTATATTAGCCCTAGTGAGAACAACTGTGATCATACCATAGATAATTTGAGGGGGCCATGTAAGGGATGCAGCATTTAGGAACTGCCTCTGTCCATTAGTGGCATGAGGGGAAACCCTCGAGTACATTTTCTATTACCCATCCTTAGATCCAAGTTGCATTTGAATATGGATGGATGAGCTTTGCTTTATTTTTATGGATAGTCTGTTCCAGCAGTGGTAGTCTGTGATATAGATCCATCTCTCCACAACATTCAGTTTAGATATCTGGACTGAGTATTTCTGATGCCATTTGACTTGCTGATGTTCACTAGGTCCATCTGTATTATGTCAGAGGATGCTTTGTATGCCAGACATGTCACCTCTAAGCACTCTGTAGGATACTGAGTATAATAATAAATCTTTGAGGTAGTCCATGCAAGACCTATTGTTTAGGACTTGTATCCTTTTAGTAAGGTATCTCTGAAGATATTCCAATTGTTGCATGGGGCTGGACAGATACATGCCAAAGTGAGCATTATACAAAATGATTGACATAATGAGAGCTATCTAAAGGGGGACAACAACATCTCTAGATCTAGTCACAATCAATTTGTTTATAAGCTGTGCAATATAGAAAGTCTTTATGATGTTGGGCACATGTTGGTCAAAAGTTAGGTCAATGTACACACAAGTTCCCAAATGCCAAACAATTGGATCAGTTCTCAGAGAGCATTTTCATGATTTTGACACCAGTTATTATTTGGTTAAGTCATTTGGGGATTCAATAACTTCTAGCTTGCAGGCATTTCAAACTTAGCTGGCCAAAGCTCTTTGGTATTTCCTTTTACTTTTGAGATGTATATGCCAAACAGAAAGTCTCAGCGCCAAACCCGGGGGGACTCCATTGGTGACTGGTCTCTTCCCCTGTTTTGATCTCCTGCATCCTGTGAGCCAAGCTGGCAATGCAGCTGGCGATGTAAGTGTTTGCCTCTACATTATTCATCTTTTGTACTACACCTGAGTAGGGGATTGTATCAAAAGGCTTGGCCAGGTCAAGGTAATATGGTGTAAACTTTTACCTTCATCCATTGCTTTGATAACAAGTCTCATGTCCCAACACCTTTGCACAACGGTTCTTGGAATTCATAAATTCCAATGCCCTGGATCAACTAATCCATAGTCCCACCAGGGGCTCCAATATCCTAGACCTGGTCATTACCAACATGGGAAATCAATGCTCCATACCTGTGGTCACCCCCTCGTTAGTCAGGTCTGACCATAAGCTAATCACCCTTAACATCCACATCCCACCCCCCAGTAAAGAAACCACCATAAAAAAACTTCTCCAAAGCCAACTTCATGCTACTCAAGTCAGAAGTGACAAACTTCATAACACCCATGCAGACGGGAACTGAAAGTTCAACTGCTGAATCCTACACTAAGGCACTGTACAAGCACATCCACTCATGCATGAATCGTGCCATCCCAAATAGAACCAAAATGCTCTCATCCAAAAAAAGGAAGCCAATCTGGTGGTCCCCTGCCATAAACAAACTTTACAACAAAAGGAAGAAACTTTTGCGGAAAAGAGGAAAATCCCAGGATGCAAAAAACTCCCTTACTAGCCTCAGTAAGAAACTGAGATGCCTCATAAAATCCTCCAAAGCTAGTTACGAAAATAAAATTGCCAAAGATTCCAAAGACCACCACAAAGCATTCTATAACTATGTCAAGAATCTAAATGGCAATGCTCAGATCTGCTCTGAGCTAAAATAGAATGGCATTAAATATACTGATCCAAAGGATATTGCCAATATCCTGGCAGATCAATTCAGTGCCAACTTCACCCCCCTCTCACCCCCTAAATGGCCCATCTCAATACCGGAAGATTGCCAAATTCCAGTAATAACGGCCACACAGGTACAAAATGCACTCTCTAAAGCCAAGAATACAGCATCCATGGGACCAGATGACATCCCGGGCTGTGTACTACATGAACTACAATATGAACTGGCACCTCACCTAAGTGTCATGTTTAATCATAGCCTCACCTCAGGTTTTGTGCCCACTGAGTGGCGCAGAGCTTCAGTTATCCCAATCCACAAGGGGATCCACCTTGGATCCTGGAAACTACCGTCCCATCAGTCTGACAAGCCTTATCTGCAAGGCCATGGAGCGTATTATCATGGAACTTATAAACAAAGACATTGGCAACCTTCAAACACTGGACCCCACCCAGTTTGGGTTTGTGAAGGGCCGATCTTGTCTCCTGAACCTGATTGACTTCTTTGAATCAGTCTCCAGAGCCATGGACAAGGGTAAGGTGGTCCACACAGCCTATCTAGACCTTGCCAAGGCCTTTGATACCATCCCCACTCTGGAATCATAGATAAACTTACTAAGTTGGGCATTAATCCCTATGTCACCCAATGGGTTGCTAAATGGCTTACTGATAGAACCCACACTGTAAAAGTAGCCGACTCCAAATCCAGCTCCAGACAAGTGACAAGTGGAGTACCTCAGGGTTCAGTCCTGGGGCCGCTCTTGTTTGGCATCTACTTCTCTGAAGTACAGGTCAACACTAAGGGACTCTGGCTAACAAAGTTTGCAGATGACTGCAAACTGGGAGCCATTATTGAATCCCCAAATGATGTGGATACTCTACAAAAGGGCCTTACAGAAACAGATGCTTGGTGCCAGAGCCATGGGCTCAAGCTCAATGCCAAGAAATGTATTGTTATCCCCTTTGGGAAAAACATGTATCCATGAATTACCATATAGGTGGCAGTACACTAAACACAGAAAGTGTGATAAGAGACTTAGGGACACAGGTGGACAGTGGTCTCACCTTCGATAACCACATCGCCACAACAGTCAGGAAATCCTTCTATGTGGCACACCTCATCATGAAGGGCTTTTCATCCAGAAAAAAGGAGGTCATTGTCCCACTGTACTCATCCCTCATTAGACCCATTATAGAATACAACGCCCCATTTGGTATGTACCTCTCAAGACATCTGCAACAACTGGAAAGGCCTCAGAAATACCTCACTAAAAGAATCACAGGCCTAAAGCAGATGCCCTACGCTGACCGCCTTAAAAACTCCAGCTATACTCTGTTGCATATCGTCTACTCAGAGGCGATCTCTGCTTAACATACAAGGCCATGTCAAACCCAGAGCTGTTGGACATGCTGCACTTAAAGAAATCCCAATCCCTCAGAGCTACACGCCCAGGGATCTAAACCTTGTCATCACAATAAACAAAACATGCTGGAGGGATAGGTTCCTGACCCAGAGACTCCCCAGACTCTGGAATAGATTGCCCATACATGTCAAGCAGAGTGCCTCTTTGGACATCTTCAAGAGGAACCTTGACGATTGGATGGGAGAAAGGAAATTCACCCCAGGGATCACGTCAGTCGCCCTGCTAGACAGGGGTCCAGGAAAGTAAATAATGTGGGAAGAAATAGCCAGGGAATTGTTATGGCTAGGCTTGTATAGGCCCTAGGGCTGATAGCCTAGTACCAACCTATGAACCTAAGAGTAAAGCTTAACATTTTCTCATGATTTTGAGCCTTTCACACTTTCCTCTGGGCTGTTTTCAAACATATTTTAGGGCCATGCATACATGTATGCATTCCTTGATTCACCTTCTTGATTGTATTAAATTATATTCCTTGTATAATACAGCACACATTAGACTTGTTAGAGTGCATTTTAAATTTATTGTTTAAACATTTTTCCAGTAGGCAATGAAACAAACATGCATTAACCAATAATGACAAAACTGCCCTATTCAGAACATTTCCATGATAACAGTCTACTTCCACACACAACTGCATTTTAAATTTATTGTTTGAACATTTTTCCAGTAGGCAATGAAGCAAAATGCATGCACCAGTAATGACAAAACTGCCCTAGTCAGAACATTTTCATGATAACAGTCTACTTCCACACACAATACATAAATACAGAATCACAGTAGTGTAAGCCATAGGCATGTTGGCTACAGTAACCTTTGTGAGATACTCTGCAGGTGTGGGTATGTCTGTCTAACAGCGTACAGCTTACTGTGAAAAAAATCAGTACTTAAAATGGCAAGAGCTCTGTATCATATACAGCAAAGCAGCAGTCAATCCCCTGCACACTGACATATAAAATAAGCTCTTACTAATCAAAAATATTTCAGTAAATTCTCAGCTCCTACCTGCATTAGGCATGCAATGAAAATGTTGCCAGTCTGGAAAAAGGTGGGGTCTACAACCTTGAATCTTGGGGGTACTATAAGTAATTATAGCCTGCTTTAAAAGGAGCAGTCAAAAATGTTTCACCTTTTTTATTCAAGAAATTTGGGCAAAGCCAAAAACAATGGACAGAGTCCCAAAAAAGGAACAAATTTTAAACATTCTTTTTTATTTGTAAACCAGGTAAGCCTACTGAAAAAGGTAAGGAAAAATACCTGCCCCAAAAAAATGAAATGAGCAGCTGCAACTGTCCCAATACACCTTGCATTGGTGTGCTGTGTTTTCATAAGTGGTGTGCATGTTAAAAGAAAAAGCACTTGTTTAAAGGGGGAAAAAAGTTAAAAGAAAAACAGTTTGTGGAGCAAACAGCAGTAGGTATCCAGCTTCTTTAACCGGGCAGCATATGGCATCTGTTTGAGCCCTTTGATCCTCTTATGAGGTACTTTTGGGGTCTTTCCAGTTGCTGCAGGTGTCTGGTAAGGTACATCCCAAAAGGGGCATTGTACTCAATTATGGGCCTGATGAATGCAGAATAATAATAGAAATGATACCATTCATTCCACTTGGCAGCATTTTTCTTTCATGTACCAAACATAGAATGAATAGTGAGTTTTGTAGGAGTTTGAAAAGACATGATTAACCTCAAGTCTTTTCATGAGACTGCATTTAAGTTATTGTATTTTTACACAACCTCACATTTTTTCAACATCTCAGTAAGCCTCAAAAAAGAGCATCACAGAAAAGAATGACTTGTGTATTTGTAACTCATTCCACTATAGAACACTGGCGGCACTGAAACACATGCAGGGTCTTATCTTATTATTTTAAATCCAACAGCAGCTATAAAAATACAACTTTGAGAAGCACTCAAACACTTAAAATGCCGCTTTGTTTAGTTTACCTAAATACCAGAAGGCTATGTAGTGGAATAACTACTCAAGGGAAGGAAATCTAATTTTAAATCCTCAGACTCTAGCACTAATAGAAACATGATTCAAGTAATACTCTATGGACTTGAAAGGTGCAAGGAAGAATAAAAAGTAAAACCAGCTTAAGATTCACCAGCTCCTTTATCTGATTTATTTTTATACTCTGCATATAAATGACAGGGAACTCCCATTTATGCCAAAAGTATATTTTGATCCCAGTGCATAGACGTTAAGAAAGTATATCTGTGTACCTTATATCTTTTGAAACATCACACATGAGCCCACACAGGATGCCATTTACTTATGTCTACCATTCTGTAGTTTGAAGAACATGCTGATTGTGATATTGTCAGACTCAATAATTTTAGTACTCCTTGGGAACCAATAGAGTTAAATGTTTTGACCAAGCATTTGGTTACTTTCAAGTCATTCAGACCCAGGCTGAGTCTGGAAGTTTAACAGGCACTGGTACATGACAGAATTTAATTAAATGCCCTATCCATTCTCCTCTCACAGACACAGACCTTAACTAGAAAAATAATTATTTACCACCATATATGATTTAGAAGCATGCTCGCTCTCAAATGGGCATGAACCCACAAGAGTATGTACATGTGCACACACACAAGCTCACACTACTCTAATTCACTGCTTACAAGAATTAAAAAAAAAAAAAAAAACACTTTTAGACACCAGCTCATAGAAGTTATTGAGTGTAAGCTCTAGTCTATTAAATGGTACTTCCTAAAGTGTCTTCCTTCTGTAGATCTATCAGTCAAAATATTCAACTGAACTGTTAAGATTGTTGACTAACCAAATCCTTCAAGTAGACATAAAAACAAAGGACAAAATACATTTCTGAACAACATTGGCTCTGTTGTAAGGTAATAAAAAATAGGTCTGCAGTTTGAAAGTTTGCAAAAGTAAGGGCTGTGAAAACCCAAAAGATGACCAAACATGGTGAGTGGCAGAATAAAACTCAACTATACAGACAAAAGAACTAGCACTAAATGACCAGACTCCCCAAAAGACCCATACAAAAGACTTGAATAAAACTCAACTATACAGACAAAAGAACTAGCACTAAATGACCAGACTCCCCAAAAGACCCATACAAAAGATTTATATAACTATTGTCAAGATCTCATTAGACCTGCTACACAAAATTGCAATATAAAATGATTAAACAGTCCCTTCAACTCATCTAAATCTGGAGTATAATAAAAGACATGACAATAAAAAAACATACAGTGCATGCAAACCCCCTTCTTTGTGAAAACCCACAATAATATTGTCAGTATATTCTTACCTGTATGTATCTTTTCAAATGTCTACCAACACATAACTTACAATTGCTGTCTAAGAACCTGTATGGCACATTTTAGGTAACTAAGGTAGTAAACAAATACAAATATAAATCTCACTCTTTCTAGTATGTATGTACACACACACACACGCCAGCTTACTCACTCTGAAAAGCTTCCAGATTCCACAGCACACCTGTTTCCACTCCACTCCATCTTCAGTCAGTCCTCGCAAAAGAAAAACCCGTCAGACCATCAGCAGAAACTGCTTCTAAAACCATCCATTTCAGTTCCCGCTCGCGCCATGCGATGTCAGCATACGTTTCCGCCCATAGTCCACGCTGGAGTCTGGAATTCAAATTCCCGATATAGAAACAGGTTGCAAACACCTGTTGCGTCTGTGTGATGGGACACGATGCAAAGGGCGCTCTTAAGGAGGAACGCCGGGCGCTCTTAAGGAGGAACGCCTGCCCTTAAAAAAAAAAAAAAAAAAAAAAAAAATTTTTTGAAAATTAAACTAATCCCAACTAGCCGATTCCAGGGGGGTGCAAGTGCACCCCCTTGCACCTGCCTGCGGGCGCCCTTGCAAATGACATAGTGTCAGAATGGGATTCAAAGTAAAACTTATTCAAAACCATGAGGCATGCAGTTGCAATTGGAGAAATATACAGAAATGAAACATCTGAAGCTCAGTGACTCGCAAACAGGTCAGAAAGATGAATCCAGGTACTAAAAGTCATTTTAATTATTTTTTTTACTCAATGAATATAAAACGAAGCATTCAAAACATACAAAATGCCTTTCTAATTAAACAAAATGTTTGACGCTATGATATATTGATAAAAGTACTTGAAATGCTTATGAAAATGCTTGAAATAACTTCTGAATTGCATAAAATGTATAAAAAAGGGAAACGAGCATATGTTTTCGCTATGTGCTTCTTTTTCATATTAACTAAAGCTATTTGCAATATCTGAAGTGTGCAAAGTGTTGGCAAGTGTGTGCAGTATTACAGTACAGTTATTTCGCAGAATGCAGTCATTTCAAAGCAACTGTTGTGCAGCTGAATATTTTTCAAGTACGTGGTGTGTGTTTGAACATAACTACAAGGATATTTTGTTGGCATGGCAGAAGGATTTGGCAGAACTAGTCCACTTGTATTTGATAATAATGTTGCTGAAAACTGGACAGTGTTTGAGCAACAGTACGTTATTTTCATACAGGCTGCTTTTTCTGATAAAGACACATATACGAAGGCATTTATTTTGCTTAATCTAGCTGGTTTTGAAGCCATTGAAAGGGAGCATTCATTTGTGTAAGCCCCAGCTGTGAATGCAGGGGAGGGGGAAGACTGCCATATTGTAGTACCGGCTGAAACGTGGGAAGACTGTGAGTCCTTAAAACGTAAATTTAGAGAAACGTGTAACCCCCAAATGAATATTTCAATGGAAAGGCACATATTTTTACACAAGAGATCAAAAGCCTGGTGAAACTTTTGCAGCATATATAACTGACTTGAGAAACAAGACAAAAACGAGCAGGTTTGGTGATTTAAGACATGAGCTGATAAAAGACAGGATTGTATGTGGTATTAAAGATGATGCAGTGAGAAAGATTTTCCTTTGAGACAGTGATTTAACTTAGAATAAGCCCATAGAGATTTGTCAGATATATGAGCTCACAGAACAGCACAAGAATATGCTTACAAATTAGAAAAGCATGCTTGCAGTGCCTTCCAGTGCTAATGTTGATAGTATGCAGCATGAGATTAAAAGATAAAGGCCTAACAGCAGGGCCACATCCTGGGCCTCCCTAGCAAAACCCATAGCAGCTGCAGTAAAACCCAAGGCACACTCAGTAAAGCAGAAGAGTGACTCAGCAAAACCCGTGACTCGCCTCATAGTCAACTGTAGTAATTGTGGAGGTAGTCATGAGCCCAAATGAGAGAAGTGCTTAGCTTTTGGTCAACTGTGCCACACATGTAAAACGTGGAATCATTTCAAAAGGTTCTGTAAGTCTAAAGGGGTATATTCTTTTATTAAAAGAGAGCATACAAACAAGCATGTTGATCTGGTCTATATTACAAGATCGAAACTTTAGTTAATCGAATAACTAAAGATTGATCTTGTAATATCGAAACCTAAAAATGTCAAACAGCCATTCCAACCCAGGGAAACACTTCCCTTGTCCGCAAAAAAAAAAAAAAAAAAACTTTAATTCCTAGACCAGTAGCCTATGCATATAGAACTCTAACCCAAACTTAGATGCAATATGCTCAGATAGAAAAATAGCTGTTAGTAATTGTGTTTGCATGTTCAAATTTCCATGATTATATTTATGGCCGACCTATTCAAATCGAGACTGACCACCAACCTTTGGCCACTATTTTGAAAAAGCCTATGTACACAGCTCCTGTGAGATTGTAATGCATAATGTTAAAGTTGCAAAAGTACAATTTTTCACTTGGTCTACACAAAGGACAATCTTCTTTATCTTGCTGATACTATGTCCAGATCGCCCAGGAAAACCACTGAATAGCATGAAAATGAGCAATCTGATTTTGAAGTCATGGAAGTGAGAAATTTTTCTTCCACACATCTTGATGAGCTTAGACCAAACACGGCTTCAGATCCAAATCTCCAGAAGTTCAACCACTTTATCAGTCGAGGATGGCCGTCAAAGCAATCTTGTTTACCACCAGGTGTGCAGCAATACTTTCCTTACAGATACAAGATTTTGATGGAGGATGGTATTGTCATGAAAGGTCCAAAACTGACTGTTCCAAAATCCTTGCAACAAGAGTATATTAAAATCTTGCATCCTGGCCACCCAGGAACTGA
Source organism: Protopterus annectens (assembly GCF_019279795.1). NCBI lineage: Eukaryota > Metazoa > Chordata > Ceratodontiformes > Protopteridae > Protopterus > Protopterus annectens. The sequence goes on along the minus strand of NC_056746.1, from coordinate 220,963,846 downwards.
TTATACTAAAAGAAGGGTGAGAGGACTAGTATTTTGGCTTTCTATGTCAAAAGATATTGAGAAAGAACTTTCAGTTTGTTCTGTTTGTAATAGTACTAAACCACATCAACAGAAAGAACCACTTCAGCTAAGCCAGCTTCCTAAACTACCTTGGTCAGCAGTAGCTACAAATATCTTCAAATGGAATGGTCAATATTACTTGGTGTTAGTAAACGCATTCATATTGGTTCAAAATTGACCTACTTCCGAATCTCATGTTCAGTACCGTCATTATGAAGTTGAAGAGACATTTTTTCTGTCCATGGTAGTACGCACAAAGATATTTCTGATAATGGTGCACAGTTAACCAGTCAGCAGTTCAAAAAATTTGCAGAAACGTGGGACTTTGTTCATATCACTAGTAGTCCTGAATGCCCACAGTCTAATGGCTTGGTGGAACTTGCAGTTCAAAGTGCGAAACAGCTGTTGGCAAAATCCAGTCATGACAATACTGATGTTTTTCTAAATCTCCTAAATCTCAGAAACATTCCTCACGTCAATCAACTTGGTTTGCCTGCCCAGAGGTTAATGTCAAGAGAAAACAGAACAACACTACCAATCAGTAAGAATTTGTTGATTCCAAGTGTTAATAATAACAAAGCAGTAAAAGCTCAACTCCTAAAGAAGTGTTTGTCCCAAAAGTTCTACTATGATAAAACCAGCAAACCTCTGAATCCATTAAAAGAATGAGAGATAGTGAGGATGCAGACAGCAAAAGGATCTGACTGAATAGGACTTGTGAAATATTCGTGTAAGGAACTGAGCTTATACATCGAGTCACAAGGGATGGAATTTAGGTGGAATCAGAAACATTTACTACCAATGTCCAAGCCAGTTTTACAACATCTTGCCTGTACTAAAGACTCTAATTCTCAAAGTGATTTGTCAAATGTTCCTGTTCCAGAGAACATTTCATCATCTGTTCCTGTTGCTGAAAGTATCCCTGAAAATCCTAAAGAAGAACATTCCCCAGTGACTGTCCCTGTTGCTAAACCCAGTTCTAATTATTACATTACGAGGTCAGGTCATATCTCAAAACCTAATCCTAAATACACAGCAACCTGAACGTGATTGTTATTGTTAATATATATATATATATATATATGTATATATATATATATATATGTATATATATATAATCTGCATGCTCATCCAATTGTTGTTCGGGAGGATGTACATCAGAGTATGTGTTGCACCTTTAAGAGCCATTCCAGTCTATGGTACATGCATATAAGTACTGAGCACGTGCAAGCTCGAGTGCCAATTTGAGTAAGCAGACAGAGTGAAAGCATATATGCGTGTAGCATTCAGTCAGTTAATTTAAGTTTAATGTTCCTGTCAACTGTCTTGATGTGTTTGTGTGTATAAACTACTTAAATGAATACCCAAGCCTCATGTCTTATTTGAATACACAAGACTAGTGACAGGTATTACCAGTAGTACCTACTCTCCTAGGTTAAATTCTCTATATTGGGCATTTCTGTTATAAACTTGTGAATTTCATAGGCTGTGCTCCCTTTTTTAGGACATCACTAGCTTTAATCTGTCCTTCAAACAAGCATAGTGTTCTGTCATACTTTAACTGGTGTCTTTTCTTCTTACTTAGTTTCCTTGGCAATGTCAAGCAGTCCTTTTGGATCCCTGTCATACAGAAGTATGGGACAAACTCATTTGAAGGTTGTGGAACTTGTTTGATTATGGATTATTAGCAAGGAAACATTTGGTTCCATTTTCTCCATCTACAGCCAATATTTTCCTCAGGATGGACTTCAGTGATTTATTAAATCTTTATTTTAATCCGTCAGTCTGGGGATGGTAGGCTGATGTCTTCATCAGTATGACTTTAAGGCACTTCCATAACTGGTGCAGTGTCTAAACATAATGGCATAACTGGTACAGAGTCTAGACATAAAGGAAGTGTCTTTCAAGTAAGCAGCTCCTTAGGGATACATACTTTGTAGAATATCTGTAACAGTTTCTTGTCAATAGCCTGTTTATTAGCTTTGTGTAAAGGAAGTGCTTCTGGAAATTTGGTAGCATAGTCTATTATGTCTAATATGTACTGACACCTTTTGCTGGAATTTACCAGTGGCCTTGGGATATCCATGACAATATGTTCAAATGCTATTTCTATAATACTTATTAAGATTAACGTACTTTATCCAGAATGTGTTGTATCTTTCTAATCTTCTGGACAAGAAACACAGAAGTTTTTTATTTTTTCATTATGCTTTCTCATAAAATCTGGCTAATACCACTGCCTTAGTTTTATCCATCCCCTGGTGACATCCTAACATGTAACTATGGCCTAGCTTCTTTATTAGTGTCATATATGGTTTAGCAGTAGTAACATATGCAGAATGTCTTCTCGTTCTTTACTTACTCTACATAGGATACCATCCTTAACTCAGAACAGGGGTAAGAAGTGATGGGAACATCCTGTTCACCATCTCCCCTCTACAACCTTAGTTATGTTTTTTCTTCTGCTTTAAGTATGTTCTTACCCTGCAAAGTGTAGTTTTAAACAAAAATCACAACTTGCTTCACTTTCATGGCTATCAGCATAGGACTCTTGAGTGTTCTTTTTTTCTTGTAAGTTGCTCTCTATGTACCTTAGTTTGAAACCTCCCTCTCACATTTTTCTGTAGTGCTATAAAATGGGGTGAGTGCTTTCCTAATATTAAATCATGGGTTCATTTGGGAGATACAGCCATAGAATGCAGTTTTCCCACATCCATCTGAATTTCTACATGTCATAAGTCATATTATTTTCTGTCACCATGAATGCATACTAACTCTACTTTTTGACTGCTACTAAGTTTATGCTTAAAAGCTAGGAGTAGCTTGAGAAGGAATAGCATGCTCGAATCTCACTTCCTTCTGAAATGCAATACATTTTACTAGCTTAGTTGTAATATGGTGACTTGGTCATCCTAGTTACAATTCTATCGCACTCAATAAGTATATAGCATGCATTTCAGTTTTTGCATTCCTGCTGGCAGTTTTTTCCTCAGTATTAACAACACAGAACCTAACAATGATACCCTTACCAATATTTAAAGCAAATTATCACATTACTTGCTGCTTTTTGTTTTAATAATAAGGGACTGCAGTCTAAGCCTCATAAGCTGACAATTCATTTTTAAACATTGTGTGATTGGTTAACAAACAGTTTGCTAAAGTTACTTGTTTATCAGCATTCTTGGGATCACTTTGCAGTAGCCATTTTTATTTTGTTACACAAGGCTCTTTTAAAACCACATTTGAGTAAATTTTCTAATAGTTTTACTTTATTGTTGCTGCTAATAGGTTTAAGGAAGAGCTTTACCTAAAGCTTTATGGGATGCATCTATGCACTTACATGTTTGTCTTCATTAAAAGTCAAGCCATAAAATGTTATTGCTTATACCTCAAACTTTATACTATCTCTGACTATCAGTTCTTTCTTAACTTCATCCCAGTCCATGCAGTCAGTCTTATCCATGTCCCTATATATTTTCAGTGCCTCTCCTGTCAGCTGAAATGACAGGATTATTGCCCAGTCTGTTCAGCTATGATTCTGTAAGGTGGCATTAGGCCCAAATGCCACTTAATAAAATTCCAGGTCATAATGCCAGTACAAACACGAAAACCTCCCAAAGAAGTGAAGCTCTAATAAGACCACACAGAACCATAGCGGATAGATTGCAGGAAAATTTTAATGCTTCTTGTACCTTGGCCACACGCCTTCAGGGAATACTTTGCATTAACAAGGCAGTCAAATTTTTACAAGTGAAATAACTTGATGATTAACACTCAGTTAAAGAATTAAACAATTAAAAGTGTTCCAAACAATTCCCCACCAACCATTTAAAAAGACAGTGCATATTCCACCACATTTATCAAACAAAATCAACATGCAATACTTAAAAAACTTTAAATATTAACGTTGACTTCCAAATTCATGCCATGAGAGTACACAGTTCTATAATTAATGATAAATCTAGACTCTAACTGCAGTAATTTCTGTACAAAATCATTGTTACTTGTCAAATCACATTGCTGTCTGGCCAACACACTATAGAAAAAACTGTCAGCCAGACCATTATGTACAGAATAAAAATGCTGAGCAACTGGGCTATCCAATCTTGCATTCCTTATATCTCCAAGGTACTCTAAAATTCTCAATTGTTACTCTCCTTTTGGTCTGTCCTACATACCACTTAAGGTGAGAGCAACCACAACCCAAAATATACACTACCCCATAGGTTCACAGTCGGAATGGTCACCTGCCCTGTATTTTTTGCCATTGATGTCTGTTCCATTTAAATTTTTTATTCTACTGCAAACTTTACACTTACCACAAGGAAAAGATCCCACCTCACCATTTTCCTTTCTCCCTTTTCTTAAACTTAATAGCTCCTTTAAATTAAAAAAACTCCTATAAGAGAAGCTTACTCTATCAGGAAAATGTCTGCACAGGGTCTCATCCCCACTAATAATGGGTCATATATTGTTGACTAAATCTCTAAGAATGGCTGTATAGGAGAAAAATCTATTGACAAAAAATAAAGCATCGCCACAATCACTGGGGTATCTATTGACCTTAGCATGTGTAACCCCAACATTCCTCTTAATATTTAAAAGTTTTTTAAGTATCGCATGTTGATTTTGTTTGATAAATGTGGTGGGATATGCACTGTCTTTTTAAATGGTTGGTGGGGAATTGTTTGGAACACTTTTAATTCTTTAATCCTTTAACTGAGTGTTGATCATCAATTTATTTCACTTGTATAAATTTGACTGCCTTGTTAATGCAAAGTATTCCTTGAAGGCATGTGGCTGAGGTACCAGAAGCATTAAAATTTTCCTGCAGTCTATCCGCTGTGGTTCTGTGTGGTCTTACTAAAATTCCAGGTCATCCATACTGGTTAGTTTCTTTAGAGGTGGCAGAGTGTTTGAGACTGTCAGCCATGTTGGCCAGCACAATGAGCTGTTGCTGCAGCTGCACCACCCTTTGGCCAGTCCTCACCTGTGATACCATGATTTTCCTCAGTAATTCCTCCATGGTTTATGGACACCAGTTAACCATGCCAGAAATAAAACAGTCATAGTCTGACAGCAAATATAGCCCAAATATGGTTTGCACTTGGCAGCTGAGATACTACAAGGAATTAAAAATCATCTGCTTACGCTTATCACCAGTGTAAATTCCAGAAAGACAGTGGAGACAAGGCATATATAAAACTGTTTTATTCAGCAATCCACACAATAATTAGCTCAGTTGGCTTTGTGTTTTCAAAAGAAATCAAACAGTGCCCTCATAAATTTCAGCTAACATTCAGTCCATCCAGCCCTTCCTGGATACAGGCTATCTTGTCGCACAAGGAAAGACAAAAGTATGCAGACCTCTGTCAGGCCCAAGTTTCATTTCTAAAAAGCATTTACTTCCATAAAGAATATTCCAAGGTTACACTGTGCAGGTTAGCCCTACCAGGGCTCTCCAACTCTATGCTTCCAGGTCTTTGTTCAGGTGCAGGTATTCCTTCTGATGATCCTCCATATGAGAAACTATCTTCTGAATTTAGCCCTATAGGCTTCTCCCTTTTATAACACTCTAAATGGGGATTAAGACTTTGTGATTTAGAAAACTGCTGTGAACACCTTCCACACTGCAGTATGCATTCTGAGCACACATTTAAATGTGCATACTCATTTTCCATAACCAACATGTTATCATATATATATATATATATATATATATATAAATGTATATATATATATATATATATATATATATATATATATATATATATATATATATCCATACACACACACACACACACACATATATATATATATATATATATATATATATATATATATAGAGAGAGAGAGAGACTATTTACCTGAAATAAAAGACAAATCTGATATGGGGTAAGTGAGCCATCAGAGAGATGAAGACAATAAGAGATTTAATGGAAAAGAGGGTTTTGATGCAGCCTCTGGAAAATTCATTAAAGGAAAGTAAGATGAGTCTTCAAGCTGTTTGTGGAAGAGTTATTTGTGAGGAAGGAGTGTTGTTGGGATACTTGGAAAACACAAGAAGACAAGAAGGGTAGCTTTGGGGCTGTCCTAAAGAAGAAATGGACTCAGTGATAAAGATGTTTATTGGCATTGCTTCAGAATGGGACTAAGGAGTCAAAGCAAATATAGTATTTTGTGAGTCTATAAATACAGTGTTATGATTTTTTTGAAAATTAAATTAGCTTTTTTGGGTTTAAAGCAAAATGCTTTAAGTTCTAAAAATTGAAGTCTCTGAAGTGCATTTATATTGCTATGCAACGAAGTATGCAATAAAGCTAATTCCCTAATTGTTGAAGGACATCATTATTAAGCTGTCATACTAGATAAATGCAGACAGAACAACCCCCCACAAAAATATTTAAGAGTAAGTATACTTTTACATTGTAAAGCTGCTCTTAAGACATTGTTCACTGTTTCAAAATAGATCTCTGGCAATAAGAGTTACATATTTTGAAAGATCGGGTCAGTATGAGTTACAGAAACTACTTCATAAACAAAAGACTAACTTGGAAAGTATTACTTGGAAAGTATATAATGTGACATACAAAAGATGGAGGAACAACTGTTTTTCAGCCAGAATTATGTAAGCGTACTTTGAGCATTTGTACCTGACCCAACAGATGTTAAGTGATGTGCATAAAACTGATATGATTACAGACCAGACTTTTGCCAGTAGAAAATAGGACTGTTGTGTACTTAGTTCTGATAAATAGTACAAGAAGCTAAAAAAACAGTAGAGGAAGTTGAATACACAGTGTTACCAACTTTCACTTTATAATCTGTACATATATTTTTCTGTAAATTGATGGTTCATGTACTGTGATATTTGAAAGTTTGTCAACTCCTCATCAGACGGTATCCATATCTGGTATTTCGTGGACAGGAAGCAGATGGCCAGACTTACAAGGACTAAGGGATGAGGGTAGCAAGTGTGGTTGACATTATGAGCATTAAGAACCTCCATGGCTGTCTTCATGATAGCCCCTTTGGATAGCTCTCACTTCTGTGCTGGGTATACCTAGTATGGGGGAATGAATAGGGTTGAGTCTGACTTGGGGGAGCTCAGTGTTTGACAGGCATGGGGCAGAAAGCTGCAGAAAAAAAAAATCTAACTGGGTATTTTGTATACCATTGAAAACCACTTTTTAAAGGCAAGTGGTAAGATTCTCTCAAGTCACTGATGACAAACAGATACAAGTGATTTAAATAGAAGGATGTGCTGGATAAGGTATACTTTCAGAATCATTCTGCAGAACTTAAAAATGAGTTTGCTAACTTAATCTATGAGGATTCATATATCTAAAAACATGGGTCTAAAAACTGCAGACCTTGAGATGGATATTGTGGTTAATGGAAGTACCTTTAGAGATAACACAGTCTGGAAACCAGACTTTAAAAACTGAAACCCAGAATGTTCTGTGTTCCCTCCAGTACAGTTCTGTTGAGTGTGTACTTTTAACTCCCAGTGGGTGTAGCTTGAGCCTTTAAAAATGAAGTTATCATCTTACAGTTCAAACAAATATTCATATTTAAGTTTTACTAGAAAACTGTAAATGGCAGACTTTTCAGGATACATTAAATCTTTACATTAGTGACATTCATTCAGTTTGATGCTTTAAACTGTATTTTATAAGCTAAAATAAAGGCAGTGAATATTAATTTTGTAATTTTGTATAAACAAACAGCTTATGATATTTACGTAATCATTCATAGGTTCATAGGTAGGTACTAGGCTATTGGCCCTAGGACCTATATAAGCCTAGCCAAAAAGGTACCCTGGCTTTCGCCACCCAAGAAAATGATTTTCCTGTGCCCCTTTCAAGCAGAGCCACAGAAGTGATCCCCAGGGTGAATTTCCTATATCCCATCCAATCATCAAGATTTTTCTTGAAGAGTGCTAATGAGGAGCTCTGTTTGACATAGATAGGTAGTCTGTTCCAGAGTATGGGAAGTCTCTGGGACAGGAATCTATCCCTCCAGCATGTTCTGTTTATTGTGGTGACAAGATTTAGGTCCCTAGAGTGTGTAGCTCAGAAGGATTGAGATTTCTTTAAGTGGAGCATGTCCAAGAGCTCTGGGTTTGACATAGCTTTGTATGTTAGGCAGAGATCGCCTCTGAGTAGGCGATATGCGATGGAGTAAAGCTGGAGTTTTTTGAGACGGTCTGTGTAGGGCATCTGTTTGATGCCAGTAATCCTCTTTGTGAGGTATCTCTGTGGCCTTTCCAGTTGTTGTAGATGTCTTGTAAGGTACATATCAAAAGGTGCGTTGTACTCTATAATGGGTCTAATGAGTGATGAGTAGAGGGGAACAATGTCCTCTTTTTTTCTGGATGAGAAACCTTTTGTGATGAGGTGTGCCACATAGAAAGATTTCCTGACCACTGTGGCGATGTAATTATCAAAGGAGAGACTACTGTCCACCTGTGTCCCAAGGTCTCTTATCACACTTTCAGTTATAAGTAGACTACTGCCTATGTGGTAGTTCATGGGTACAGAGTTTTTACCAAAGGGGATGACAATGCACATTTTGGCATTGAGCTTGAGACCATGGCTTTGACACCGGGCATCTGTCTCAGTGAGGCCCTTTTGTAGGATGTCCACATCGTTAGGAGTTTCGATTATGGCTCCTAGTTTGCAGTCATCTGCGAACTTAGTTAGCCAAAGACCTACTGTGTTAGCCTGTACTTCAGAAAAGTAGATACCATACAGGAGAGGACCCAGGACTGAACCCTGTGGTACTCCACTTGTCACTGGTTTGAAGTCGGATTTGGAATCTGCTACTTTCACAGTGTGGGTTCTGTCAGTAAGCCAGTTGGCAACCCATATTGTGAGATAGGGGTTTATACCTAGTTTAGTGAGTTTACCTAGAATTCCAGAGTGAAGGATGGTGTCTAAAGCCTTGGCAAGATCTAGATAGGCTGTGTGAACCACCTTACCCTCATCTATGGCTTTGGTGACTGCTTCAAAGAAGTCTATCAGGTTTAGGAGACATGATCTGCCTTTTACAAACCCAAACTGTGTGGGGTACAGAGTTTGGAGATTACCAATGTCTTTGTTTATGAGTTCTATGATGATACGTTCCATGGCCTTGCATACCAGGCTCATCAGGCTAATGGGGCAGTAGTTCCTGGGGTCTGTCATGGCTCCCCCTTTGTGGAGTGGGATAACCATCACAGTGTGCCATTCAATGGGCACAAAGCCTGAGGTGAGGCTATGATTGAACATGGTACTTAGGTGGATGCCAGTTCATTCTGTAGTTCGTGTAGAATGCAGCCTGGGATGTTGTCAGGTCCCATGGATGCTGTGTTCTTGGCTTTGGAGAGTGAGTTTTTTACCTGTGCAGCCGTGATTACAGGAACTTTGAATTCTTCCCGTATAGAAATGGGCCTTTTAGGGGGTAAGAGGGGGGTAAAGTTAGCACTGAACCTATCTGCCAGGATGTTGGCAATATCAATTGGTTCTGTATATTTAGTGCCATTATGCTGTAACTCAGAGCAGATGTAAGTGTTGCCATTGAGGTTCTTGACATAGCTATAGAATGCTTTGTGGTTGTCTTTAGAATCAGTGGCAATTCTGTTTTCATAACTAGCTTTGGAGGATTTTATGATGGATCTCAGCTTCATACTGAGGCTGACCAGGGAGTTCCTCCAATCATGGGATTTTACTCTTTTTTGCAACAGTTTCTTTCTTCTCTTGTAGTGTTTGTTTATGGCAGAAGACCACCAGATTGGCTTCCTTTTTTTGGAGGATAGCATCTTGGTTCTGTTAGGGATAGCATGATCCATGCACTCGTGTGAGTACTTATAAAGTGTATTTGTGTAGGATTCAGCAGTCGTACCTCTATTGTCCATCTGCATGGGTGTTGTGAAGTTTGCTACTTCTGTCTTAAGAAGTGTGAAATTGGCTTTGGAGAAATTTCTTATGGTTGTTTCCCTAATGGGGCATGGGGGCAGGATGTGGATGTCTAAGGTGATTAGCTTGTGGTCGGATCTGACCAATGAGGAATTTACCTCTGGTGTGGAACACCGGTTGCCCATGTTGGTAATGCCCAGGTCTAGGATATTGCTGCCCCTGGAGGGGGTGTGGATACATTGATCCAAGGCGTTGGAATTTATGAATTCCAGAAAAACATTGAGCAAAAGAGTTTGTGCATAAGTAGTTTTCCCAGTTAATGGTGGGGTAGTTGAAATCACCCATTATTAGGGTGTTGGGTTGTACCCTAATATTTTCCAGTGTATCAAGAAAAGAAGAGTGGGAATCCTGGGGCATGGTGGGGGGTCTGTAGCAAGCTACAATTTGGATTGCGGTCTTGTCCAGAGTTAGTTGCACTTGGATAATCTCGGATGCATTATGCTGAGCAACTAGCTTGGAAGTGTGGACACCCTTAATGAATATGGACACGCCTTTGCCTTTAGTGTTTCTGTCTGGGTTAGGTGGCCAAAAGGTATGGTATGAATTATAGCCTGGTAATACAGGGGTGCTCTCTGGAGCTTTGAACCAGGTCTCTGTCACTGCACAGATGTCGATGTTCTCCATTTTAAGGAGTACCTCGAGTGAGTGCATTTTGAGGTTTAGACTTCTAGCATTGAGTAGCATTACCCTCAGATTTTGCTTGCTTGTTCCTGTTACGGTGGAGAATTTGTCATTTGAATCTTGCCTAAAAAAGGCACTATAGGGGTGGCAAGAGCCTTTGCCAGTATCTGGAATCCCAAGGGCGACAGGTACAGGCCATCTCTGGTAAAGCATTGTGGTCTGTCGATCATGTCATCCCAGGCAGAGAGATACTGGATTCCCTTAAAATGACAACAGAAGCTTAGCCAATTGTTGAAGTCAATCATTTTTGTCCTTGTACTGTGGTATCATTCTGAGTGATGGCAGGATGCTACTCAGGGCTAGAGTCATACCTGCCTGGGCTACAAGATCGGAGAGCTCCTCCATGTCTCTTTTCATGTAGTTCAGGGAGGTACATCTCAGGTAATTCACACCAACATGGACAATGACAGAGTCATATTTGTACTTGTTGTGGAGTGACCTGAGTGCGTGTGTTATGTGGTGGATCCTGGCACCCAACAGGCAGCTGACAGTAACTTTCTTGCTGTGGCGACCCCTACCCAGAAAAAGCCAAAAGAAGAGAATGAGTTCTGAACAAGTGCTGAGCTCAAAGAAGATTTGAGTGCTAAAACTAAAAAGCTAGCTAGTTGTAAGGGAAAATTTGAAGAGCACACTTTATGGCGCCGGGAATAGTTTAACCCTACTTAAGCGGGGGGGGGGGGCTCAGGAGCTTACAAACAATCCTGGATACAGCAAATCTGTATCTGGACTACACTTGTTACAGGAAAGGGGGTAAACAAGCTTAGATTTTTTTTCATTAAAGTGGAAATGGAGAAAGCTGGAACAGAAGTTAATTCAAGGTTAAGAATCTGAGTGGGTTGGCCTTCTCAAATGTTCTCTCTCTATTAGATTGAATAAACTAATGACACTAGACTGAGAGGAGTGTCCCAGATCAAATATACAGTATGGGTGGGCAACTGCAAAGCCACCAAGTATCTAAAACTATTACAGCTACTAGCTGTAGCCACTAAATTTAAATATGAAAAAGGATCAAGGAGCAAGCAGACTCTAGAGAATGCTTTTAACTGCAAACAGTCTAGAACACAGAAACCTCAAAAAATCAAAAATGCACAGAAAAGCAAGGATAGAGCACTCACAAACGGAAAATACAACTCTCAGTTTACAGTTAAGTAATTCAGTAAACATGCAATTAGAGTAATGAAACCATATCTAGCAATGAAAAATACAGTTAAAACAGTATAAAATAGTACATAAATGTGGTGAAACAGTAAACAAATCTGTATAACAGTGCAAAATATAGTAGATTAACTGTATAGCACAATTATAAGCGTTACAGAAATGCAATTCAATGAAATAAGTGCAAGAAATAACTTATCCTGCTCTTGGAACCTTAAGGAATTTCTGCTTAGTTTCAGTAATGAAGTACCATCCACAGCAAGACATACCGTCAGCAGGATTTTCTTCATATAGCTGTAAGCTTTCATATGAGACTATGCAGTTCTGCCTGTTACCTGAATGTTGAGATATTTAGAGAAATATGAAAATTATTGTAATACATATAAACAATATACAAGTAATATTCAATATCTCTTTAGCTGCATCAGACAGAGGTCAAATATCAATACAATTGTGTTTGCTATCATGTATGCTGTAAGATGAAATCTTCTGACACTTTGCTTGTAGCATGGTTTTACAAGTATTAATGCAAATATGAATAAGCAATATTTGATGCCTACAGGTGTCAATAGGAGGTAATTGCTGAAATGCCTGGAGGCGCACTCGGCTGTAATGAGTTAATGAAGAAGCAAACAAAAGATGTGTAGTATATGATTTCTTAAACCAGAAATGTAAACCCAGAATTCTATAGTGTAAAAATTGCGCAGAAGTGTAAACCCAGAATTTAGCACTGTAAAAACTGCTTCCACAAACTGTCATTTGCACTGAGGTGACCATTTTAGAAGCAAAGATTGTAAGCACAAATGAACAGAAGAGTTCTAATGACAATTTCATGGTTATTTGAAAATATGAGTTCTAATGGCAGTACTAGCTGTGGTGACAAAGAAAAAACTAGTTATGAGGTTTTTGAGAATACGCCCGAACATGTCAGCATACCAGAAGATTAGAAACAAAGATAAATTTGTTAATGATGTCACATTGTTTGAGAATGTGCCTGAACACATGTAGAATACGAGAAGTACAATGAAAGAGTTTCCAAAATTCTGCCTAAAAGTTTCATATAGTCAAAAGTAGTACTGTGGTAAAATTGTTAAAATCATTTGTAATTGTTCACAGCAGTAATAAATGTTTATTGAATTTTTTTCTTTGTCTTTGACATTAGCATACTATATATTGTGTATATATAGTGTTATAAAAAGTAAAATAAGACTGGTGCAGACTCTTTTCAAATAAAAAGTGCTTGGTTTGTTAAAGCTCCCCCCAGAAACATATTGAAAATAATCAGAAACTCATAACATACTGTGTAATCCTGTTACTAGCAGGATCACTCTGTGCTTTGTAATGGAGTGATTCAAAGACCACTGCAGAGCTACAGTGGTATGAAGCCTTTGGCATGTAGTGCAATGTCTTCTGGATAACATATACAGCAGTTCAGGAGCATAGCCCTGGATCAAAATAGCAGGAAAGAATGATTCAAAAGCAACTCTACAGCATTGCTTTGGAGCACTGAGGACTGAACATGTTAGTTTTATGGTGTGCACCACTTGCTGTTGATGACAACAGCAAGTCTGTTAGCTCCGCAGCAAGTAAGTACTGACAGGCTGTGTGTGTGTGTGTGTGTGTGTTTAGGGCTATGACTATGACTGTATTAGGTTATATGTTTACATGTATGTGATTGTCTATTTGACTTTTAGGTGCTATTTCAGTGTGTTTGTGTGTGTGTGTGTGTGTGTGTGTGTGTGTGTGTGTGTGTGTGAGTGCAACAGCATTGTGTGGCTTGGTAAGAGAAATATTTAATAAAATGTTCAGTTCAGAGACTTGCAAAATGAGCGGGTAATGATTTTTTCTGGGTATGATTTTTGCATAACTCTGAATCTCTAGTTAACTCTGCAGGGCTACTATTGCACAACATTATAGCATAACTAGCACTGCAGCTCTAACTTCTGTTTATGCCCAGACAGTTTCTCTTGCAGTTCATCCACAGTCCATGGTGTGTTCTTCCTCTGGATTAATTTCATGAAAAGTGGCCATGCTTCTCCACATTTTTTCTGGAATGTCTTCTCTGCTGCAGTGCAGTATTCTGGAATGTCTTCTCTGCTGCAGTGCACTCTCCAGAGCTGCTGGTCTAGGCACAAATTTGCCCCCGCAGTGAGAGGCCACATCTTTGATTGACAAGGCCATAGCCCTTCTTTTTATAGACCACTTTCATAGAATTATTGGCTTATCAACTAGTCCTGTGGGAACATTTTCTGGCTATCAAAAAAAAGTTATATGTCTGACTTAAACCCACTGTACCATTTTGCTAATGCATGTTAACCCTAACCCTGCTCCTGCCCCCTAATTCTTAGCTCTATGCCTTACCTTAGAAAAACGTTTTTCATAATCAGACAAAGTATGTCTCAATTTGTGGTAAGGTTTTGTTAGTGGGTTGCAAAATGAAGCTATTTTCCTTTGCAATCTTTTTATTTTTTGATTTTGTGGATTTTTTTTGGCATGTTGATGGCTGAAATGCCAGTATTGATCACCTGTGTTTCAATGCTTGTGCATTTTGATAAATGTAATTTCTATGTATATAGCTATCTCTGAGCATATGTGCTGTGTGTATCATAAAACTGAATTGCTGTAAACAGTGCAACTAGTAGTGTTTCTTTAAGATGGCTACTTATGTATTAGCTAGAGATGCTTTGCACAGGAATTATTGTTAATTAGCCATTATTCCACTAAAATGATGTGTAAAAAGAGTGCAACAACCCTTTTAGTCAGAAATAATGGCCTGCTAATGCAGAGGATGTTTGTGCCTGGAACAGCTGTTCTAGAGAGTATGCTTCATTTACTGAAGAAACACTCCAAAGTTATCTGAAGAAGTCTAAACATATTTCACTTGGACTCCAGAAAGAAGGAAGCTGTTTAAAAGCACATTTGAACTGTTTAAAGCTGAATAAGGTGTGTTTTTTATTTTCTTTCTGGGGCTAATATAACATTTTTTATATAGTTTCTACTGCATTACCTATATGCACAAAAAGAACCTGCAACACTAGTTTTTCATCCTGTTTTAATAACCTTTATTGTTTTATGGATTGGTAGTCTCTGCTGCATTATTTTATACAACATTAGTGGATGCAGTGGGCATACTTGGCATATTTTCTTTCCATGCTAAAAATAACCTGAGTCTCACCTTTTTGTTCCTGAAAGACCATTGGTAGAGCAAAACTTTCTCCACAGTTGTAGAGAACCACAATCCCATGGTGTGGAGTGGGAGTTTCATGGAATACATCTGTATTTGCTCATGTGCCAAGATATTGACTGCTGAGCAACTGTTTTGGACTTTTGCTGTGCAGCCAAGGTGATAGTGCCAATTGTCAAGTCCATGGCAATGCCAAAGACAGTTTGCTTGTTAAGCAACTAACCAGGAATGAACACCATGAGGGGTACTTCATAGCTTTCAAACCAAGTACCTACCAGGAGGGAGGGGATCAGACTGAATGGGCTAAAATCCTCTTAGCCCAATTAACTATCAAACTTATAAAGACAATCAGGGACATAGAAGGGACTGAATATCAGGATTATGATAAAGTTTAAAAAAAATTCAGCAGATGCCATACCAAGGGGATGGCAACAACAATTTTGCTCATTGGTGTAGAGGACATCAAGGGCATATGGAATAAGTATTTCAAGAAGCTTCTGAATGAAGAAAACCCTACAGAAATTGTACTGTAGCATGATGAGAAATCTAACCCAGATGACTGCAGAATAAGCATTCTAGTGTCAGTATACAAGAATAAAAATGATTTTCACAACTGCAGAGAATACAGAGGTATCAGACTACTGTCACACTGCATTAAAGTGCTATAGAGAGTGATTGATAAATAAGCAGATCAGTAGAAAGAACGATGAAAAATGAGCATTTTGGATTCAGATCAGTGTGCATTACAATTGACCTGATGTTTGCAGTGAGGCTGATTTATTAATTTATTTATTTTAACTTGCTAACTGGGATCGAGCACTGATCACAAACGGCCAGTTTCAGTCTCAGACTGAGATAGTAGAGAAGAAGCTGGTGAAGGGAAATTAGTCCCTCTGCCATTTCTAGACTTGGAGAAACCGTATGACAATGTGACAAGAAAGCTGATATGGCAGTCCTGTGTTTAAAGTCTCGGAAACATTGGTAGAATTAGTACAGGCTATGTACAGGGGCACAATGACAAAGGTTTAAACAGTGTTTGGACTCATAGATGGGGTATCAGTGGGATTGGAAATGCATCTGTGCTCAGATCTGAGACCGCTGTTGTTCATGCTGGTGATGGACTACATCAGCAAACAGGCTGGGGGGAAAGATCAACAAAGCTGCTATATGCAGACAATGTGGCACTACAAGCAGACTCCAAACAGGAAATTCAGTAAGTGAGTCATTTATTTTATTTATTGCTAACTGTTTACCAGGTTAATGGGTTGGTCTGTTGAACCTTTTCAGCCATGACTTGGGATAAAGTGATAGGAAAAGAAATTCAAAACTGAAGGCACATGTGATGAAACTGTGGTGATGGCAGCAAATGGGAGAAGTCAGAAAAGCTTACAATTGAGACAGGAGGAAAAATATGGAACAAGTTAGCAAATTCAAATATTGGGGGTGTGTGCTTCAGAAGATGGGGAGTCTAAATGAGGAGGTCAAAGCTATAATCAAAGTGCTGAAGCCCAGTTGCACAATATGTCAGGGGTAGTGCGTGACAGAAGAATGCCAAAGAAGTTTAAAGTTAAGTATTACAAAACAGTGGTATGACCAGTGCATTTGTATGACTCAGAAATGTGACCATAAAAGACAGAGCAGCTGAAGATACTTGAGGTGATTAAGATGAAGTGCTGGAGATGGGTGGTAGTATGCACACTGTAGGAAAGACAAAGAAATGACAACTTCAGAGCAGAAACCAAAGTAGCACCAATTAATAAAAAAGTCATGGAGATCAGGTTATAGTGGTCCAGTCACTTGTGGAGGAAAGTAGAAGATGATTTGGTAAAGTAAATTTGGGAGAAACCGAAATAAGATAAGAGGAGAAGAGGATGTCCAAACAAGAAATGGATGGATTTTGTGATAGAAGACCTGAGACAGGGTGGAGGATTCTCATAACTCTCAAAGAAGATAGGAGAGTGAGTATGAACAGACAGAAGCAGTGTCAACAATGCATCAATCTGACCCCATGTAAAATGGGAAAATGCTGATGTTGATGATCACAATAAAGTTAAATCAGTGTTAGCTTTAACTGTTGTTACATCTGAGACACAAACTCAAAAATGTCATAGTTGTGCATTTTCTCCTAACAAAACTATAAGATCTCAATTATATGATTTAAAACATGTATTTTAACTGTGATAGGCACTAAGATCCTGAGGATCAACATCTAAAAGTGATAGAAATTGTTAGCTACTGATGAATTTAAAAACGGTTTGCCCACTGCTTTAAAAAAGTGGGGATTTCAAGCTTCCCTAAGGACATTGAACATTTGGGTGCAATGGTAGATTTATTATACAATGAAACTATGCTTAAGACTGAACAATCTAAACTTAGGGTAAAGCCTGTGCAAATTCTAGTATCAAATGGAAAGCATCAGCTCTAGACATAGACAACTAAAAATGCACATAAAGAGTCCCATTGCTAGACTTTATACTAGTAATAATGATTACACGGTTCTACCTCTGAACTTGACCCACTGTAAAGCTTATTATCAATGATGTTGAGCTTCTGGAATACAATAAAACTGCCTTTTATTGTGCTATTGCAAAAGTTAGTTAAATGTAATGTCTTAATGGATGGCAGCAAGATGCAGTGATTACTAGACTTAAGATAGTATGGCAATGCATATAAAAGGGCAATCATTTTGTAAAAAAAGACACTAAAAAGCAGTTGAAGTAGCCTGCATTCATGGAGATAAGAAATAATATTCAAATACTTAAGTAGAAATGCAAACTGAGTTTGAAAAGGTAGTTCATTATTTTGCTATAATTCCCAATTTAACACATAGCATGATAATAAGGGGAGATTTTCCTTCTTTAAAGATTTGTTGAGGCAGCAGGAGGAAGATAATCCTTACCAGTATGGCAAAGTGAGACAGCAAGTGAAAAAGTGTATAGATATGCCTCTGCCTCTCCTGGAAAAAGGAAAACAAACCACCAGACACATTCTGAACGGTGTACGAATCCAACAAAGATCGAGGTATAGTGTTATAAAGCCACAGAAGTATACTGATTTGGCAAATGATACAAGGTGAGAATGAAACCACTCCATTTAAAGAGATGTGTCAGCATACATCTATGGCTGAGCAGCCTACAAGAGCAAAACAAGCAGAAGGAAAGGAGTTACACAGTAAAATACTGCAACACGAAAATATTGCAAACCATGCTGTAAAATTATCTCTGCAGACCAAGAAGTGCAAATGACAAGCAGAACTGAAGAGAGGTAATAACTCACTGAAAGGGTTATCCCAAGAGCATGAAGTTAGGATGTATAGAAAATCACAACCTGAACGGCATTTTAAACTTTCTTTCAAGTTAAAATAGACAACCTCTGAAATGGCAACTTCTAAGCAACAGTAGAGTAAAATGAAGGAGAAACTTGTTAATAAGAAGGATTTCACTAGAGGAATAGAGGAAGAAACAGTACCTGGTCAAAGTTCTACACCTATTTCTGTCAGAGAAAGACAGAAACCTCAAATAAGGGAAGGCTCTAGGCAACAGACGTCTGCAATTAAGGAATAAAAAGTAAAATTAACTTTGTGAAGGAACAGTAACCTAGAGATGAAAAGAAAATTAAAATTGAGGGGATGGTGTTCAGTCATACTGAGACAGGGAAAGTAGCATAAAGAAGGAGAGACAAAGGAGATGGTAGTGTATACTGAGAGACAAGATAACCTTAACCATAGTCACAGTTATATTCCTATTGAACCAAAATAAAGGAACATTAACAGAGCAAGATCATGATCAAATGGAGCCCTAGACAGGGTAATGGATCAGGGACCTCCTACAGCATTACCCCAGCAGCAACCCGACCAGCATGCCCCCTGCCCCCTGGCAACAACCCCCCCAGGCATTCCAGTGTCTCATTACTTGGCTATTTCTCCCTGGTTACCATAATCACTGTTCAAACCTGTCAGTGTCCATATTATTTTCTTCTTTACTTCTACAATAATAAGATATATTTAAAACTTCTATTTCAAATTTTATAGCACAGACACTGATAGCCATTTGCTAAACACAACAATACAGTCTCACAATGAAAACAGACTTATCATGAACAGTAAGCTTCTCTGCCCTTGAAACTCACATTAATTGAAACCCACATTCAAAGAAAATACATCTGGGCAGTGGTGCATTAAGTTTACCTTTGGGCTGCAAACCATAGGGCCATATACACACATATTTAGGACCACACATACATGCATGTGTTCTTTGATGTATTATCCTAATTATATTCATTGTATAATACAGCACCACTCGTTACGAGTGTGTTTTAAATTTGTAAGTTTTAACATTTTTCCAGTAAGCAATGAAACAGAACATATGAATCAATAATGATAAAAGTACCCATTACAGAACATTTCAACTGCAAAAGGCCACTGAAGCATTTGTCATTACAATCTACCAGTGTCAGTCAATATGTACAATCTCTGCAGGAGTAAAAGTCATCTGAATAATTCCACATTAAAGAGATCTATAACTAAAGAAGAGGTTGCTGCTGATAAACAACTTTACATTTCAGTGTTTCGTGTACAAATTTAATGCCTGCTGCCCTTGAAAAATAAATTGCCCATTACATTTTAAAAGAAGCTGGTAATATTGCAATAGAGAATGGCTGCCAAACTGACAACAGGTTCATAGTTACTAGGCATCTCATCTAAAGGAGGACATTGCCCCCCCCCTTAAAGGACACTGCACTATCAGCAACCCATTGATGTAGTGTAGGAGTAGAACCCACAACCTTCTACTCCAAAGGCAAATATGCTACCTATTGTGCTACTAACATTGCTTTTAAGCTTGCTAGCATGAACACTGATGAAGGCCATTTGCTAAACAAAATAGTTGCATATTGAAAACAGATGTAGCATGAACAACAGTGAACTTCTCTTCCTTTGAAACTCAACATTCCTTGAAAAAACACAGAAACTCAACATTCTTTGAAAAAGCAGAGAAAGTCAACAATCTTTGAAAATGCACAGAAATTCAACAGTACTAGAAAATACACTGGAACTCAACAGTCCTTGATAATGCACAGAAACTCAACATTTTTGAAAATGTACAGAAAGCATTCCTTGAAAAATGTACTGAAACTCAATAGTCCTTTAAAATACACTTGCTGCTGACAGTGGGATAGAGTTTAAGCCTGAATAAGTTAACGAACATGTCACCCTAATTGGGCATTACAAACACATGCATATATACACACACACACACACACACACACACACACACACACACACACACACACACACACACACACACACACACACACACCTACCTAACCTATTCTACTGCTCGTATTTTCCTCTACTTGCTTGTTTTGAATGGAACAGCAATTCTACATAGCTGCTTTAGTGTGCATGTGCATGTACAGATGCTATTATGGACATACTCTGTGTGCATTCTTAATGGAGTCATATAAGTTTTGTGGCTGTGCCCCCCCCCCCAGCCAATGGGTTGTGAGCAGCAGTCTAGGTGACCTAGTTCTGGATCCAGTTCTGAACACTAAACAGAAGAAGGAGGAGTTTTGTATGCATCATGTTCATAAAGAAAAGGAATTAAATAAAGCAAATAAGTCAGAAATACAGAAATAATACTTGGTACTAAACAATACTGATATGAGTTGCTTTTCTTAGTAGAAGAGTTATACACTGAGACCACAGTGCATCTGCTAGTAGGAGAGAAGACATTGCCTTCTATTTCATGACAGACTTACCATGAGGAAATTCAAGAGCTGGCTGGCCTCCACATACGGTGGATAAACTTTGAACAGGTGCAATGAAAGAATGATACTGAGCAGGACAAAAGAAACACGATTACAGCTGTAACAGAAGAAGTTGAACAAAACATTCTCACTTCTTACTTATGCAGTCAGTTCCAAAATGATTTGTTGTAAAGAATAATTATGTAAGGATAGAGAGATAGTAGTATGTTTCAGAAACCTACTGGTGAGGCTAGCACATACTCATGTACTAGAAGGGTGCCTAGGAATAGACAGGACTAAGGCATAGATCCTAGTAAGGTTTTACTGGCCAGGAATAATGAAAGAAGTTGAGAACTTCTGTGTTGGATGCTCTGAATGCCAGAAGACAGACCTTCATCCAGGCTTTGGAAATTATTTGATTCAAATGCCTATCATAGATGTGTCATTTGAATGTATTGTTATGGATATTGTTGTGCCTACAGTAGGAGTAGTAAAATCTGAATCACTGTGAATAGTCTGACCTTGAAAAATTAGCACACACTTCTAAAAAATTAAATCTGGCCCTAGCCCTGTGGCATACGGGATAAAGCCATGACCACAACCCAAATGATGTGACTTTGATTAGTAACTTGGGCATTGGAAATTTGTTGGCAAGAAAGGTTGGAGTAAGTGACCAATGTTGACTTGCCCATCATGATGGGAGGGAGGTGGCATTGCCGATTGCACTGGTGGTCTCAAAAGGAGTGTTATAGAATATAAAAGCAACCATTGCATCAGTGTGTCTATGCACTGCATGTAAGCTGAGGTGGAGTAGCCTGTAGGTGGAAGCATGTATGGGACCTCTCCAGTGGAACAGAATACCCAGAAAGTCCTCTTCCATCATAGTGAAAGGTTAGGCATTGGGAGGGGAGAGAGGGTCCACGTAAATGTAGAATGACCTGCTTCTGACATCTGACACTCATGGTAATGAAGGTGCTGTTAAGGCTGTTGCACTGAACAGGGAATTAATGGGCCACAACACTTTCACCGTGGATGGGCAGCAGTTAGATCTGGCTCTTGACCGTACAGGAAAAATTCATAATATAAGGAAGGGTGGTCATGGTGGTCATATGGGGGGATGAAAACATTAAAAATGAAATTAATTAAATCTTCTCATTGGTAACTAGTAGGGTTCTCAGGTTCCCTATTACAACCTCGAAGGTCCACTTACGCGGATACGGAAACGTCAACACATATTCAGCAAACCGCGAAAACACCGATTGTCCTGAAGCACGAAATTAGAAATGTCGAATCGTCATAGTTGGCACTTCTGTGGTATAGCTCCTTAAGGTAAGTGTGTGATAGTTACAGACCTTAGGGTTAGGGTGCGGGTTAAGGTAAGTGCATAGAGAGTAATGTATGTAAGGTTTAATGTAGGGTTAGAAGTAGGATTTTGTTTAGTGAATGTATGTGGTTTACTTATTTTGTTTGGGTAGGTAGTATGTAGTGGGCGGTGGGGTTGGCCAACTAGGACGATTCGAGATTTATAATTTTGCGGTTTAGGGCATTCAGTGTTTTCGCGGTTCGCGCAATATGTGTCACTGTTTTCGTATTCGCTGAAAAGGTCTTTCAAGCTTATAATATAGACCCGGGTTCTCATCAGTTTAGTCAGAGAGATATGAAAAAACAATTTTGAGAATAAGTTAGGCCATATTAAATAACAAAAATTGTCTATATAGCAACTTTAGGTGAACAATGACATAAGTAATCTGAGGAATGACAAAACTAAAATTTTGCAAGAAATTTAGGGTAGTATGTTAAGATTTAGAAAATGTTTGAGACCACCAAGATGGCATCAGCAGTGTAAGCAGCTAAAAACAGAGCTCAGGGCAGTGAACAGTTTACATTAGCAAAAGCCTGCAAATTACTGTAAATTGTTAACAGAAATTGCTATCTGAAGTGCCTGTGATATCCAGAAGGGTGTTGAGGAAAAGAAAATGTGAAATAAAAGGGAATGAAATTGCAAAAAAAACATAGAGGGAGACAGAAAACAATGTGGTGGAACAGAGCTGAGAAAAGCAGATGGTAATGGCAGCCATAGCCGGTTTTAGGCACCAGCAAACCCTGCGGTCGCTGGGGGCCCCCTGGTCCTGGGGGCCCCCAACCACTGCAACTTATGTTATCTTGATATTTTGTAACGTCTGTCAAACCAACAAAAACTAGTACAGCAAGCTTGTATACTTAAACCAGGTAAGTAATCTCCTCCAAAATTCAAAGATCTTTAGTTATAGTAACAATATTTTGTCAAGTAACAAACTTTACAATTTCATTAAATATTTTACCAATGATATAATGCTCCAGCCTAATTAAGCCCTGTTGGTGGACATCCTATTCACTAAAATTAACAACATAGCCAGTTTTAGGTACCTGCAATAACTGTGGCTGCAGGGGGGCCCTTAATCCTCATTGACTGAGTGGGGGCCCCACAATAGCTGCTGTTGGTTGGGGAAAAATAAGGAGAAAAAATGTATTAATTTTCAATTACACTCTTTAACGTGAACAGGACTGTGATATGACCCTGTTAGGACAAAGCTGTAATGAACATAAGCAAAGTAAGCACTAGAGAGATCAGCAGCCCAGGGTGATCGATCTCAATGCAAACTGTGGAGTTTTAGAAGAGCTGATGCTTCTAATCTTCAGGGATGGTTTCTTTTTCAGGGTTTTTATACATACTGGCAGAACAACTGATACTGTAACTCTCAACATCTTTGCTGAAGAATTCTGTTCAGTGATAAAAATCATAGCATAATAAAGTCTCAAAATGAGGAACACATTTTATATATTACTCTAATTCACTTTGAAAAAGTTAATAGAATAACACATTTGTATCAACATGCATTTTTAGACAATAAGTGTAAAACTCTGATTACTTGATTTAGTGTGACAGAGTAAAATTATAAGACAAAATCAGGAATATCTGTGAAATCAGGGACAGTGATAGGTATTAATTTACTACTTACCGAGGTAAATAAAATTGCCTTATCCCTGTTGCTGTTTGATTGCTAAACAGCAATCACTGATCTTGTATAGCAGTACTACTGTTGTACAATGTACTTGCTGAAATAAGTACAAAATTAATATTGATGTGATGTGTGTGTGTGTGTGTGTGTGTGTGTGTGTGTGTGTGTGTGTGTGTGTGTGCGTGTGTAAAATATCACTGATGTTTATCAATGCAGATATCCAATAATGCCGGAACACACACGTTATTCTTCTGGGTATCAATAAAAAAAGTAGCTAACAAGTGATTATATTTCAAAAGTAAGGCATAATGTATGTCATAGGCATTCAGACACTTAGATCTTCTAGTTATCGGGTGGCCTCTACTCCCTAGACTGTATAAATAGATACAGGGGGCTCCCTTAATCATCCTTGACTGTGGGGACCCAAAAAAGCTGTTTTTGGTTGAGGAAAAATGAGGAGAAAAAAATGCTTTCATTTTCTGATTGCACTCTTTAGCCTAGATGGAGTTATGATATGACCCTGTTAGGATAAAACTGATAATAGCCTCTGTCCTCAACCACAAACATTCTAAAACATCCCTGCTTAGATATTTGTGTACAGAAATTTACCATAGGTTATGTGGGTGCTGGGGATTGTGTAGTCATCATTTCCTTTACTTTTCTAACAGACCTCAGAGGTATACAAAGAAAGTTACTTTAGCTCCTGTAGGGGCAGTGTACTGCTTGGTAGCAGCAAAGTAGAATACATTATTGCAGTCATTATTTATTTTCACTTTCCTCACAATGAAACATCAGACATACATACAGCTGGCTGCCTTTTGGGGTTAGGATTGAGGAGTTAGTAGGCATGCTATATATATATGTATTTCAGCAGTCACTTGAAATACATGACTGTGGCCATTTGAACCTCTGCTTTCTTCCCAATCTAACACCAAAGGGTTGCATAGGCAGTGACTGTCTTTTGGCAGGATTAGTGATGCAGGCAGTATTCCCATACAGGATCTGTGTATCCTCACAATTGACTTTTTTAATTTACTTGGAGCTTCTATTTTTGTCAGCTTTGAATTTTAAGTCTTGGGTGCAACTTATGTCTTCATTGAAAGAAAAAAAGACTGAAATTATTTTTTCATACTCACAATTTTTGTTTAGGCCACTTTTGGATTAAAAGGTTGGGAAATGCTCTAGCTTCTAGGGCAGCGGCTTAATGGAGTTATTTCCTAAATGGTTATTACTATGCTGACTTGGTCAAGAAAGTATATCGAAAAGACAGAAGGAAAACTAAAGCTGAACAGCAAGACTGAATTTCTTTCCTTAATCATCATTTCTGTTCAAGCCATCATTGGGTAAAAAGAAAAAATAAACTTAAAAAGCACTTTAGAGCATATATAAAGTTATGGCTTCTTGAAAAGCTGAAGAAAAAGGTAAAATGTGAGAAATGGAAGAAAAAGTAATGTGCATAAGTGGGAAGCCCAACATGGGGAAAACAGAGGGGAACTCTGGAGGGTGTGTGTGTTTTGTTTTTTGTTTTTTTTTTGGCGGGGGCTGAAACAGTAACCAGTGCCTAGGGTTCCATTGCATATTAGTTCTGTTCTGTACATAGAGTTGTTGTAATGTATCCTTGTTACACCTAAATGGCAGTAACTGTAAATGTCCCTTTGTGAGATGGGCCAACACAGTGTGGTATGTATGCCTGTTGTAATAAGATCATTGTAGCTAAAGGTCAGTTTGTGTGTACTACTCCTAAAAGCCTGCATTATGAACTAAAAAGATGGATAGAAGTAGTGGCAGTGACAGGGTGATACTTAGACTGTAAGTGGCCAGGGGCCCCCAACTTGACATTTGCTGGGGGCCCCCAAAATGCTAACACCGGCCCTGATGGCAGCAGAAGGAGAAAGCTCTTCAGACACTGTAGAGAAATACTAATCTAATACATTCTGAGATTTTCAAGATAAATAGGTGCCTGCTGGAATATATAAAGACTAATAACCGAAGATTGCAGAAAATGTTTTAATCAGGCATTCAGAAAAAAATAGGACACATGCAAACTGCTGAAAAGTTGATGAAAGAAAAACGGTGTAACAGCAATTAAAATATGACCAAAAGGCACAACAAATGGCTAAGGTCAATGATAGGTCATGCAGAGACAACTTAAGGTTCAAAGTAGTACCAGAACAAACTGAAGGAAGGATTCTAAAGACTTTATGAGAAAATGCTGTCAAAACCATGGATTAAAACTAAATGTCAAATAATATAGAATCCTATTCTCTGGCAAACATGACTACCCTTGAAACTGTCACACTGACAACATCCCCCTGAAAAGTTATGCCATAGTTAGAGATCTGAGAAGCTATGTCAACAACAAAATGATCTTTAATCACCACATATCCACTATTGTAAGGGAGTCCCTTTTCATCACACAGCTTATGTCTAAAGGTGTGGCGTCCTGATCCAGGGACCTAATTGTTCCATTGTACTCAGCACTCAGTCAAAGTATAATGCTCCTTTTGTTATGAACCTGTTCAAACACTTGCCACAAATGTAATAACCACAGTGCTTTCATACTAAAAAAATCAAGGGCCTAAAGCATAGTAAATATGCAGATTGACTCAAAGCCTTGTCTATCTTCTAGGTATCATACAGGCTGTTGGGAAGCAACCTCTGCCTTCTGTACAGAGTCTCAGCAGAACTTATTCTATCAGACCTATTACACATTCACAAATCCAGTGATCTAATAAGCACCTGCTAAAAGTAACTCAATCTCTTTTGCAAAATTAAAAGAATGTGTTGGGGGGATAGGTATGAATCACAATGGATATTATTTCTACTGAATCATCTTCCACTCCACATAAAGTAGAGTCATTTACTTAGATAAAAACCAAAAGGACCCAATAAGGAGGCTGTAGTTTCCAGTTTAAAAAGGAGGCTGTAGTTTCCAGTTTAAAAACACACAATTTTAATCCACAAAAAGGAAGCACAAGCGCTTTCGTAGGTACAAATCCCACTTCTTCAGATGCTAACAGCTGTTCAAACAAGAATGGTTTAAATACGTATACAGTAACATCTGAAGTAATTAAGTAGTGACACCACCTTAAAGCTATACTCATATTAAAATATTCAAGACAAAGATATCACACATCTATCTACCTATATTTAACTATACATTAAAATACAGTACTTAAAATTTAAAATTATAAAAACATTGCAATAAATACTCTACAGAATATGCATAATTATTCACTATATATATGTACTTATTCCACATATTTTCATATATTAAAAGATATTTTCTTTAATAGAGGCTTAAGGGGAACATACTAATTCATTCCAAAATCAGCACTGACTCTCAACCATACTATCCATTCTGCTTCTAAATTTTCTGTGGCATTCCGTATGTCACCAACTCTAATATTCTCGGATGCCCTACTAATAACTAAAAACTTAAATGTGTGTTCAGAATCAGTTTAATTCACGTTTGGCTAAAGCACTTAAATTATCCTTCTTATTAATATGGTAAAGATGTTCCCTGATTCTATTTTTTAAGCACCTGTCAGTTTTCCCTACATAAAACTTTTTACATTTTAAACAATGGGCTAAATAAACCACATGTTTAGTCTCACAGGTAGCATACAATCGAAAATTATATACTCTATGATAGTGGGGGGATGTAAACTGTGCACTCATATCTATAAATTTGCAGAATGAACAACATCCTCATGGTCTAGTACCAACTCTTATTGGGGTTCCAGCATTATGTTTAGGGTAACAAAGTCTCCTTTTCAGGGACAAATTATTCTTAAATAAAAATTTTTGGTTCCACATCTATCATCACCTTAACCTGTTCATCACAGGTTAAAATTTCCCAGTATTTCCTTACAATACCCATATACATGCCTACATCTGTAGAATATTCTAAAAGTACTCTCAGCTTAGTAACACTTTTCTTATTATTCAGACATTCTTTCCTGTTTTCTGAAAAGTAAGGTATAGCATTAGACTGTCTTAATTTAACAACCTGTTGAATATTATTATCTAAAAATTATTCAGTATACCCTCTGGCCTTCAAATAATTTCCGACAACTTCAGTTCATTTATGAAAATCATCATCACGCATATTTAGCCTAGAGGCTCTATAAACTTGGTTTTTAACCACATTTTTAAAATATGCGGTGGATGCATACTGTTCTTGAACAAAAGATGATTGACATGACAAACTTTTTTATACTCTTTGGTGTACATTTCTTTACTATTCTTGACTACTATTGACACATCTAGGAAATTAATTTTATTTTCTGAATGTACTGTTGTAAACTTCAAATAAAATGTACTACTGTTGATGTATCCCTCAAATCTCCGTAGCTGTTCTGCCCCCATAACATAAAAAGATCATCTACAAACCTCCTCATAAACAATATTTTTTTCTTTAAATGGTCCCTGTAACATAAATTCTGTTTCCCATAAGGCCATTACTGCATTGGCATAGCTATTGGCATATGAAGTGCCATAGCTATCCCACTGCATTGCCAAAACACATCCTTATCAAAAATAAAGACATTGTTATATAGAATCAACTTACTCAGCTCTAATAACACATGCATATGTCTTTCTTCAGTACTGGAGTATTCCCTAATGAATCTCTCTAAACTTCTCAAGCCCGACTCATTAGGTATCACCGTGAAAAGGGACACAACGTCCACTGTCACTAATATAAATGTCTCATCCTTGTTTCTATTGTTCATATAGGCATATAAATATTTAAAAAAATGCTCTGTATCTCTCAGAACCTGATATATGTTATTCAACATTGGCCTTAGATGTTTATATATATATATGGAGATCGTTTCTGTACACCCTCTCCTCCCTGACACTATCAGCCTCAAAGGTGGATTAATTTTATCTTTATGCAGCTTTGGTAATCCCTGTATGACAGGAATTACTGGGTGCTGTATGACAAAATAATCAAACAATTCCTTAGTTATATATTCATTTCTCAAAAGTTGACATAAACGCTGTTTAATGTATTCAGTCATATTTGTAATATCTAAAATGTTTATTTTCTTATAAAAGCCACCAGTCTCTAACATATCAAGCATTTTGTATTTGTACCCCTCTGCATCCAAAATCACTATCGGCCCACCTTTGTCGGCTGGACATATAATTATATCTGTGTTCTCTTGCAACTTTCTTAAAGCATTCTGCTCATCCTTAGTTAAATTAAAAGTGTTTCTTTTATATATACATTTCTTATCATCTAACATTTGCAATTTATAAACTTCATCAACACACATACTTTCAAAAGTATTTATCAAAAGATTTGTCATCGGAATAAATGTGCTTGGTTTCTTAAACATATTCACTTGTTCATTTATGCCTCCAAACATAATTTTTAAAGTTAAATTTCTAGCAAATAATTTAATGTCAAAAATAACTTTAGTATAGTCTGAATACCTACTAGGTATAAACGATAGTCCTTTCTGCAGAACATTAAGTTCATCGTCTGAGAAAACACAGCTGGATAAATTCCAGACTATTTTCTCATCTGTTGAAAAGCCTTCTTTATATTGCCTGAACCTGCTCATTCCTCCTCAAATTTTCTTTTCTGCTTGCTTCGACTCCTTCCCATTGTGAAGGAATTGAGTTGATGTGTCTTCACTGGCAGGGGAAAGGAGAGTTTGTGCAAGCCTAAAGGGACTGGTGCATTTATGGCAGACAGTAATTCTTCTGAACTTGCTGTTCCTTGTGCCTGATGTACTTGTGCTGTGACTTGTATGGTTTTGCGTCTCACTCCTAGAGCTCTATCATTAGTGTGTAGTACCTTTGGGTTAGTCAACGTTAAATCCGCCTCTGATGACATCATGGATATGAGTTGCTTTTCTCAGTAGAAGAGTTAGACACTGAGACCACAGTGCATCTGCTAGTAGGAGAGAAGACATTGCCTTCTATTTCATGACAGACTTACCATGAGGAAATTCAAGAGCTCTTAGGCTTCCACATACGCTGGATAAACTTTGAACAGGTGCAATGAAAGAATGACACTGAGCAGGACAAAAGAAACATGATTACAGCTGTAACAGAAGAAGTTGAACAAAACAGTTTCAATTCTTACTTATGCAGCGAGTTCCAAAATGATTTGTTGTAAAGAAAAATTAAAAGAATGTGCTGGGGATAGGTATGAATCACAATGGATATTATTTCTACTGAATCATCTTCCACTCCACATAAAGCAGAGTAATTTACTTGCTCTATTCAAATGTAATTTTGATGAATGGATGGTTAACTGCAAATTCATGCCTGGTTTAGAACCACTGACCATCATGGATAGGGGGAAAATGTAATTACCCTAACATAGACCTGTTTAGCCCATTGTTACAGATTCATAATGCAAAATATAAGAGCCAGTAATTTCCATGGGAATGCAAGGATAGGCTTCTTAAGATCCTCACTGATCAATAGCCTAGTAAGTATCTATGAACCTATGAAGCTGTAAAATGTCTCAGCACATGGACTAGACTGGATTTTCCACTGATTATATTAAAACAGAGAGAGCACACAGAGTAAGTATTCTCAATGGGAGACTGAAAAAAGAGCGTTTCAAGTAAAGAAGGAAATTCTTTCTAGTCTGTGGAGGAAGGGCTCAATTTTAAAGTTTGAAGATACATAGGTTTATTTTGATAATGACTTTTCATCACAGACACAAACTAATGGAAATGCTTTTCTTCCATCTATAAAACTCTGCAGATAAATGAAACTTTAAGTTATTATATCATTCTTTAATTCATGTATTCTATGTATTAGGATTAAAAACCTACACAGACACTTGACACACAAGACACACTGGAATCATTGACCGGGGGATATTTGTTGAATGAAGGTGGCTGTGTGGTATAACTGAAAGGTAAAATATGCACACTGGAAGGTATTTTAGAACCATCAAGATGTGTAACTACCACTGAGAAAATAAGTACTGTATTTAATTTTCTTGTCATATGTGTAGAAATAGGCATGTCTCCTGTGCTCTTGGAAAGTAATTTACCTTCCTTAGTAAGCCCAATTCGATTGAGGAACATACTGTTGCTGTGTCCTGATAATAAAGCTTGATATTTTAAAAACAGCTGCAGCATCCAAAATATTTACTGGATATCTAGCAACACAAAGATAGAGAGACAACTGTAGAAATAAAAATCTGAAGGCAAAAAATAACAGATCACTGATTTATAATTGCTGCTAGTCTGCCCAACAGACTCCGAAAGATATACAAATTGGAAAAAAAGCTTTACAAAGCTGTTTGCGCAGAGCATCAGTTTGTTGACTTTGCAAAAATATGTATATAGTTAATATGTTGTTTATTTCTTGGGGAAGCAGGGGATTGTGTGTTTTAAAAGAGATTTGATTAATTTGAGACAGTAGTACAGAAAAATATATAAAGGGGCACAAAAAGTGATAAAGACAAACATGAAGGACCAGTTTGTAAAAGACTGACAACAATATAAGTTCAATAGAATACAATAGAGCCTTTACTATAAAGCAATTTGATTTATTGGTTTAGAATATAAATGAGCTTGTTGATAAGAAAAAAGAAGGCACTGGCCCATATTTACAACAGTAATATACAAGTAATAATGTTACAAAAAATACAAATGAATCATAGAGAGCATGACATTTTGTAAAGAAAAGTGCTAAGAAGGGTTTCTTTGTTGGAACAGAAGGAGATCAAAAGAAAGTGGTCTTCATATTAATTAAAAAGGGTATAGGAATAATGATTGAGGAACAAATGAAAGGCAGACAGGGAAGGTTTGTAGTGCTGAAACGAAGTTGGCATGGTATAAGACTTGCACTGGCTGTATTATATATTCCACCAAAAGTAGTGGGGCAGGATATAAAGAATATTATGAAATAAGTTATAGTATTTCATCTGGGATACATGAGACTGGAACACTATAGAAATAAAGACTGTTTCTGTGGAGGACCAAGATATCAGAACATATGCTGACGGTAGATATTTATAGAAATATTTGTATTTATTTGGGTTTATTAACATAATGAAAATAAGGCAGAAAGAAATGAAACATACACATTTTTCAGTGAAATATGGTTCCTGAGCAATATTAGCCAGATGCTGCATATAGAAAGAAAACTGTAATATTGTCCAAACCATGAAAACACATTCAAAGATAGTGTCAGACCACACACCTATACAAATTAAGTTTAGTAAGCAAGTAAAGATATAGTGTGATAAATACTGGTATTTTCCACTATTCCTTCTGAAAAGAAAGCTGTTTGATGGTTGAGTAGATCAAGCTTTAACTGAAAAGTTATTAGATTTAAACACAAACAGTACAGACCTTGCAAAGAGGTGGAGTTATTGTAAGCTGAAGATAAGAAATGTAGTTATAAAGAAAGAAAATGAAATATGGAAAAAATCCACAGTGGGTATCTAGACAGCTTAAAAGTAAGGGATTTACATAAGCAAAAAATAATGACAGGAACACAATAGATTGTAGAACAATTGAAGAAGCTAGAATGTCTGTGCAAGAGTATTTAGAAAACATGGATCAGCAATGAGCAATGACTTTAAAACAACTATTTTTGATAATAACCCTAGAGCAACCAAAGTGTTGACTCAATGTCTGAGGCAACAAAAGGTTGAAAGAATGACAACTAAAAATAGCAATTATGAGAATTGCAGGAAAAAGTAGATTCAGGAAAAATAATGAATGAAATGGTGAATTGTACAGTACACTACATAAGATGTAGAGGTTGTGAGTAACACACAGGAGATGGTAATACATTTCAGAGAATTGTGTATTCCTCAGTTAACAGAAGCAGAAAGAGAGGCATTGATATCAAAAATAAAGGAAACAGACTTCCATTGATGTCAGCGACATGTAAGCAGCTTCTCTTTTCAGCTCCACAAACCCCCTTGGTATTACTAAATATTTTATGAATTAACAGAATTTACCCAACATGTTGACCTAGAAGCTGGGTTGTTTAAAGCTTGCTGTTTATGTCTGGCTGGTTGAATGTCTTCTAAATTGGCTAAGAGAAAGAATGAAAGTGTAGGTACTTTGTAGGCTTCCCCTTGTGGTCAACAAAACTACTCTCAAACCATCTTGGAATGGCAAACCCTATGGATTCTTGACTGCTGCAGGATGGAAGTGATGGAAAAGAAGATAAAAAAGATGGACACAATAATGGTGGAGATGGAAAAGATAAATTCAATGTTGGTAAAATATACTACCAAGGCAGAAGCTAAGCTAGAAGATATGGAGTCAGCCTTCTCAAAACATTCAGAACGGCTAACAGATGATTCCAAGATACAAGACTTACAGCAACTGCTCCAGATGTTTGAAACTAGGATTGAATATTTGAAGAGGAAAGATTATAGACTCAAAGGACCAAAATCATCAAAATAGTAGTCAGTTATTTGGGATTTTTGAAAACTTGGAAGGTCCTAATTACCTAAAGTCTATAACTGCCAAGCTCTCTGACTACACTGATTTGACTATCCAGGATATAATTTTGCAGAGGGCCCATTGTGCACCTCATACTAACAGAGTGAGGATATGTTTTGCTCAGCTTATATTGGTGTGTTTCCTTAACTACTCAGTTAAGGAGAAAGTTCTTTGTCAGATTGGGCAGAAGGGGAAAGTAATTATGGCAGGAGGATCCAGAGTTTATGCTGAACAGGACTAGTTGGCTGAAACCGGGCAGAATCAAGCAGAGTTTTGACCCTCTTTATGAATGACTCGACTATGTTTGAAGCAATAAACTTATTTATCCTGGCTTGTTAAAAGTTTCTCTTCCAGGAAGATTTGTTGTAGTCACTTCCCCAGCCAAAACCTAAACCTATGTCAAGTTGCAACAATCATCTTCAGCTGTTCCTGAAGTACCTCAGCTTCATAATTAAAATGACATGAAGCCCCTTGCAGGAATATTAAAGAATCATGCTCTGGATCCTTTTCCAGTCTTTAAAAGGAGTATGATCTCAGAATAGACAGCAGCACACACCTTGACTTGTGTAGCTCTAAACAACCAAACAACAGGGTGACTTTAGTCTGGCCTTACATGAAGTATAAGTCCTGGTTTGACTGACTGCCATTGAGGTTTATTCCTTTTTTGTACTTACAATCTGTCAGTCACTACAGGTTTTACAATGTTAGCTTTAAAAAAAAGACCTAAGTAAGTATATAGTAATCTAGTGGAACTAGGAGGGGTTGGAGCACATGGTACTAATATTGTTTTCATTTACTGGCATTGGCGACTTAAAGTTAAAGTGAAACACTTGTGATTAGTTATAACTTCGAGGAGCACTTAATCATTCCCTGACTCTGCGACTTAATTACGAATATGATGATTTTTTTTTTTAGTTTGTTATTAACTGTATATAGTTAAAGAAGTTTTTTTATATCTCTGACATGATATTTTTATTGGATACTTCTAAATGTGTAGTATGCATATTATATGTACACTTTTTTTACCAGACTATACTTTTTTTAATACTGAGATACAGTGTGACTATATCAACAGGCTAAACCTTAATTATTTCCCTGTATATTTACTGGACATATGATCTATTAAGCCTGGATAAATGGTTGATGTGACACTGATTACGTGAAATGTCAGTGTATTGGTTGCCATTCAGAGAAGTGTGTTTACTTATATATTCTCTGTTAAACCTTCCATTGTGAGTTTTCAAGAAACTCACTTAAAACAACTGGAGAGTCAGGAGTTAAGCTGTAGTTATTATCCACAGGGGATGTATTCTCTCTATCTGAAAGGTCATAAAAGAGGTGTAATTGCATTAATTAGATGGACCTTCCCTTTACTCTTATAGAGTGTTTGGTTGATGATCAATAGAGGTTTGTTCTTTTAAAGAGCAGATAGAGCTAGCTACAATAAATGTTTATTGACCACCAGATAGTTCTTTTTTAAACACCTTTATTGAATTATCACTTGTGACACAGGGAAATTTACATTTATATAAAAGTAGTCAAACTGTATTAACAGATTCACATTTACAAGCATTATACTTCACATATAGTGTATATATCATATAACCTAAGCGACATTACATATATTATTCAATTCCTGCCCTTTTTAACAAGAATCATCTTTACTAAACCATCACTTATGACATAGGCAATCACACATTATATAAATGAAAACAAACCACACTGACACGATCCTAGTTGCAAGCATTTCATATCACAAACCATACTGACATATTCCCAATTGCAAACATTATACATCACTTATAATCTACCCAATCATTTTCAGTCAAACATTACATAGCTTATTTAATTCCTACCTTCTTTTAAACCTCATTCCTCCCTTGTATGTATTGCTCCCAGAAGTCCTATATTTTGCTAAGCAGTTTGCTCCTACCCTTTTCAAAAGATCTCAGTTCCAGTTGTTTTATCTATGTTACTATATTCACTACTTCTAGTATAGCTGGTTTAGATTTTCATTTCCATTTTCTAGTAATTGCTTTTTTGGTAGCCACCATAATTAGACACAGCAAGGCCTTCCCATGTCTAGGCAATTCTGATTCTGTTTCACAGCTCAGAAAAATCATCTCCCTCACCACACCAATCTGCCCACCCAGAATCTCCAACAGTGCATCCCACAGGGAATCCTTAAAGTCTCTCAACTCACCACAATCCCAGAAAATATGTTCCCAATTAACTCTTTCTTCCCTGCACACCTCCAATATTTGCTGTCTACCTCAGGAAAAATTATTTGGAGTGTACTTGGGGTATAAAAAATATCCATGTAAACATTTCCAAGCAAAAATCCTAAATCTTTTAGATTGTGCTGCATACTTGGGAGACATACATATATCCTCCCATTGTTTCTTTGTGAATTGCTTATCCAATCTTTTTTCCCGATCCTTTCTATCCTCCTCTGACTGATTCTTTAAGTTATCATGCAATATTTTATATGCTGTACTAATTATTCCTTTTTTAATATTTGCTTCTGTTCTAGATTCTACTAAAAACTCTACCAGTGCTGGTCTTTCATTTAGAACCCCCCTATTTCTTTCTCTTTGTCTATACTCTGATTTCAGTCCTTGATAGGGAAGGCTATCTCTAACCTGCAGTCCAAATACATTCTTGGCGACTTTCCATTCTATCATCTTTCTGTCTCTAGTAATTTGCTCCCAATACCTTGTAACGTTTGCCAGTTTTCTCCAATAAATTCCAACCCCCTCTTGCCTATTGTCTGTATTCCTAATTGCAGTCATCCCTATTGGCAGAATCTCCTTTCTTCATTCCCATTTTAGCTTAGTTCTTAGGATAATTTCTTTTACTTTATAAATATAATATTTTGTATGGTTATTATTATTTTCCTTAAAGGCCTGCATCCAAAATTCCAGTCTCTTCTTGTTCCTTGAGCTTCTCCCACCTGTTTCATCATCATCCCTTTCCACTTTGAGTTATAGTTTTTTGATTGTGCTATATATATAGCAGCCTTAACTGTGTAGCTCTGAAATACCTCTTCAGATCTGGTAATCCCAATCCCTGTTCTACTGGAAGAATCAGCTTATCCCACTTGACTCTTTTCTTTCCCTACCAGATAGAATCCTTCAGCTCTTTATTAATTGCTATCCACAACTTCTCCTCTGGCTGATAAAAATATGCCTAACCTGTGTATAAGACTAATGGGACTAAAAACATTTTAACTGCTTGTATCTTACTATCCATATCCATATAACAAAGCTTCCATTTTCCCAGTTTATGTATTATTTATTGTTTAGTCTCTTCCCACATATCCTTAGCTGTCACGTTTAAATCATGTTTAATCCATACTCCTAAATACTTAATTTTATCATGTCCCCATAAATATGGATATTGCTGAACCAATTCATACATGGGTACATAATTTACCGCTGTTGTCTATATTTTAGTTTCATTAATTTTGTATCCTGAAAAGATCTGAAACTGTCTCAAAATATTCCAAAACACTGAAATGTCTCTTTCTCGTTTTGTCAGGTATAAAATAATATCATCTGCAAATAGAGCCAACTTTTCTTGACCACCATACCAATTATATCCTTGAATTTCTGAGTCCCTTATTTTCTTTGCCAGTGGTTCTAAATATAATGTAAATAACAAAGGTGAAAGAGCACACCCCTGCCTGGTTCCTCTGCTCAAGCAGAAATGATCAGAGAGGACTCCACCCACTTTAATTTTCGCATGTGATCCCTCATATATCCTCCTTATCAACCTTATAATTTTTTCAGGAAATGCAAATACTTCCATTGGCCTGCTCAAAACTCCCAGTTTACTCTGTCAAATGCTTTCTCTGCATTAAGACCCACCAACGACAATGGTATTTTCTTACATTCTACTTCCCTCTGGATCATCAATGTTTTGTTAATGTTCCCTCCACAAAACTACATTGATCCATATCTATCAATTTTGGCATTACTTTTGCCATTTTGTAGCCATTATAGACATGAACATTTTATAATCAAGGTTTAGTATTGAAATGAGCCTGTATGAAGGTGGATCTTTACCCTCTTTAGGTATTACAGCTACCACTGCTTTCTTCCAGGATGTTGGTAATTCTCTTACAATACTGTTAAACAAAACCTTCCAGATCATTATCAGTTTTTTCCCTCCTAGCTTCCAAACTTCTACAGGAATACAATCTATCCCTGGGGACTTTTCTGTAAGTTGGTTATACATAACAATTTTTATCTCATCTCTTCCTAGCCTAACTCTTAGTAATCGAACCTCATCTATCTCTAACTTTGGCATATTTAATTATTCTATAAATGTTTCCATTTGTATAGTTTCTTGATTTCCATGTTCCCCTGCTTTATACAGATTTTCATAGAATTTCCAAAATATTCCTAATACCTCTACAGGATCTCTTGTTGCCTTCCTTGTTATAGGCTCCCCAAGTCTGATGATAGGCCTTTCTCCCTTCTGTTGCTGGAGTTGTTGTGCTATCATTTTTTGTGCTCCAGTGTTATTATCAAAAAACAATTGCCTAACAACAATCTTTCTAAACTTGCACATATTATCAAGGTAATCCTCATTTTCTGCTTAGCATTCTGCAGTTGATCCTCTTCTTGTTCTGTGAGATTCCCCCTATTCTGGGAGAAATAATCAGTTTTCAGCTATGAATATTGCTTATAGGTGGGGAATAGAATTTGATTTGCAACAGTAAACGTGTCTGGGGAGCCCAGTCCCTGTAAATAATTCTTGTTACTTCTTAACCACAAATATTTTTCTTTTGATTCCACCTTATTTTTAAACTCCCCCTTAATTTTATCCCTCTCCCTTGCTATATTTTCAGAAGTAATTTATATCCTCTCATATAAATCCTGAATAATCTCCACTACCCATTTCTTAAATTGCTCTCTTTTCAACAGATAGGTGGGAAAGCACCAGTGTCTCATTTTTATACCTTGTGTTTTTATTTTAGTTGTTGGCACATGATCTGAAATAGTTATCAAGACCTTCAATTAAATGAACGTTCCTGTGATATGTAAATTTTGTCTAGCCTACACCAGATTTTATATCTTGGGGAATAATATGCAAATTCACTCTGAACTCCTATCACTGAATTCATATCTTCCATGCCAAATATTTTCATACATTTCTTCACGAATCTTCCCTCCTTTGTTATAATTTCCTTTCTGGGCTCCCCAGACACATGTTTACTGCTGCAAATCAAATTCTATTCCCCACCTATAAGCAATATTCCTAGCTGAAAACTGATTATTTCTCCCAGAATTTCCTTAAACTCCATTATAGCAGTTTTAGGTGGAATATAAATTCATGCCAGTGTAATCCTCCTCCTTTGACAGTAGCCCCCTTAGCACTACAAATCTGCCATTCTTATCTTTCTTTATCCTCTTCTATCACTATTGGAGCTACTCTTGCAATTAATGTAAGTACTTCTCTTTTCTTTTTTCCCAGATATTCAGCTGAATAACCATCCTGAAAGCCTTTCTTTATCAAATTCACATGTTCAGTTTTTTCCAAGTGTGTCTCCTGTAACATAACTATTGGTACTGTACATTTTTTAATATAGTGCACTATTTTTTTCTTTTTTGCATTTATCTGTGAAACCACCAACATTTAAAGACATTATAGGAAGCATCATTGTATTAAAAAGTTGTTATTCCCACCTTTTATATATAACACGTTTTTATGTCTAGTTACAGCTTTTGTGTTACATGCATACACTAGCAGGTTGAACTTTTATATAGTTGTTTCTTGTCATATCTATTTTAGCCTATGTCACATCTAACAAAACTTTTTTGTTTTATTGAAAGCCCTCAAAAAACAACACCCCCTAAAACCTATTAATTTAATACTAACACACAAAACTATGTACATCTTCAAATATTGCAGTTTTACTATTATAATTGGAATAAACGCCCCAAACTGACAGCCATACTCACATGCTTGAGTTAACCTAAAAGAAAGTTATCCATGCTAAGATGCATGGTGCAGCCTGTGCTTCCACTAAGTGCTAACTGTTTTTGTATTATCTTTACAACTTTTCCAGCTGGGAAAACCCACACTTTCAGAGAATATTATCTCCTAGCCAGTTTCTCTTTTCTTTTTTCCCCAGCCAATCATTCCCAACCAGACTGTTACCAATTTCTCTTTATCAGATTTTTTCCATGGAGACATGAGAATCAGACAGTCAATTTCTCATTATTATATGGAGACATGAGAACTAGACAGGCAATTTCTCATTATCAGATTGTCTCCATACAGACATGAGAATCAGGCAGTTAATTTCTCTCTATCAGATATTTCCCTGGAGACATGAGGGTCAGATACAGAATTGCTACTAAGCATGCATTTGTTTGCTAGAAAAAGCCTCATAATATTCAATATTCTTTTTCATTTACTTACTTTCTCTTAAAACTTGTTACTAAATCAGTCTAAGATCCTTAATCCAGTCATTCCCCTTGCATGAATGAGAAAAAGCACATTCATTTTTCTTTTGTCATGCTCTTTTAACTAAGCTTTTTTACATTGCAGTGCCTACAGTTCTTAAAACTGAACAAGAAGTAAGAGAGAAGGGAGAAAGACAGGAAAAAAGAACAGCAGCACCTATTTACAATCCCCATTATGCATAAAAATAACTGAGAAAACTTTACTTTATGTCATGCGAAGAATGCCATACACCACGAAAATAGTGCTATTAGAAATAAATGTTTTCTTTACATACAGTTAATTTTCTCCCCTCTCTTACCCTTCTCAAAGAATTTTCCAAACATTAATGACATGAAGTGTAGGGCATATACTTTAGAGTCCTCCATAAGTCCAACAAATTCTGAAAAAGTCCAATATTTTCAGATTTTCCTTTTCTGTCATATTTTACAAATATAATTATTGCATTTTAATCCCACATTAAATTATTGGTTTTATTACTGTTCACATTCATCTCACAAATCTCAATTCTTCTAGTCAGCTTTCATGCTTCCTTCCTTCTCTCCAACATTTTCCATTGAAACAGTGGAAAAGGTTTCACAGGTACAGCCCCTGTTTTCTTTATTACCAGAAGAACAAGAAACAGAATCTCTTTCTGCTTCACAGCTCAGTTTTTGTTAGACAAACTTTTGTATTTCCTCCTTAGCATGCACTTCATCAAAAATGATTTTGTTCCTCCAGGGAAGAATAACTTGAAGACAGCTAGGTACAGCAGTTTGAATCTCACACTCGAGTCTCAACATTCCCTGGATAGTGGAATGAATGCACTCCTCTTCTGCCTGGTTTACAATGAGTAATCATTCTCCAGAAACACTCTGCTGTCTCCCATTTTTAGTATTTTGTCCTTCTGCCACAGTTTTGTCAGAATCAACTCCTTTTGCGGGTAGGATTTCATCTTTACTATTAAAGGTCTACATTGATTTCTCATAGCCAGATTTGGAACATACACATGGTGGACTCTTTCAACTAACAACATGTGATGTGGAATACCAGTCCAGTTTCTTATTTGTGCTTTCATAAAATTAATACAATCTGTTCCTTCCACCTTCTCTGGTATAGCTGAAAATCTCAAGTTTTCCCTATGTGCTCTGTCTTCTAATTCTATTATTTTTTTGAAACATCTCTTCCTGAGCAGTCTCCTTTTCAGCCAGCCTTTTTTTCATTTTAACCTCTGATTTTTGCAGCTTTATCACCTCTTCTGAATATCTATTTAAAGCTTCTTCCATTCTTTGCAGTCTTTTGTTCTTTGTGTTGATATATCCATCAGTGTTTCATTTATTTTAACTAGGTCTGTGTGCAGTTGTCTTATATCTTCCTATAGGCTACTGGAAGTCATGTCTGGAGGTTGCATTGCTTTTTGCTGAACAGCTGCAGAGCTTTCTCCAGTCAGTGTTTCTTCCTCACTTTTTGTAGCTGATGTTTTCTAGGCAGTACATTTACTAGCCAGTTACTGAAATTTACCCATAAACACAAAAGTCTACTGGCCTTCTCTGTTGAGTTTCTGTTTTCACACTGGGAGAGTTATACTTAAGCTGTTATTCAATGTGCAGTCAACTTGGAAGTCTTTCTACCACCAGGTATTTGACTCAAGAACTAGCATATTTAATAAAGAATTAGCTAGTCACAGAGCTGGTGACTGGAATATTATACTTTCACTGGTAGAAGTTGCAGTGGGCCCAAGAAAGTGTCTTCTGCTGCCCGTAAGGAGATTTTTAAAGAAACCTTTGTCATTGGGATGGAAGACACTTAAACAACAATGAGACTTCATCCTAGTTTGTATATATATTATTCCTATTCTTCAAAGATTTTCTCCAGAAGAGCTAACATTGTGTTTGCTTCAGAAATATTGACAATATTTACATACTCTTATGGTTTCCCCATCTAGATCTTGAATCAAGCATCTTTACTGGTGACACTCCATTATTTTCTACAGGTAGTATTAGGCAGAAAGAAACTAAATGTCATGTTATGTAAAACAAGAGTTTGTTTTGGCAAAGATTAATTATATTAATAAAAAGGAAGCTGTAGGGCTACTCTCCCTTGAACCTTATACAGTTGATAAATGGGATAAGTATAATAGAGTGCTCACTGATTATTTATTTGCCCAGACCAATATTTTTAGAGGTGTCATACCTCTGCAAGACATGTTTTGCAGGATGATATACTTTGAGTACAATCAAGGTTATGGAAAGGAGTGAGGGAACAAGAGCAAAGGTATAAAGAAATCAAGGCAAAATTTGAATTGCTCAAAAAACAAACCATTAGGGCATTGAAACTGAGAAATTTTGATATTTCCCCATCCATTGGATAATATTTGGCATGTAAGCTTAGAAAGCATGAAATAGATAGCTATATAAAGCAAATCAGGTGTAACAATTTGAAATGTTGGGACCCACTAGAGCAGAAACTGAATGGCTGAAAGATTGGACTTAGATATACAAATCTGAGATGCCATTTCTCAGAATATTCCCTTTTCTCTGTGATATGACAATCTCAGGGTTGGTATATATAAGTTCAGGGTGTGTGGTGGGCTTGACCTCATGTGGGGGGGGGGTGCAGGGAGCCTTTCCCCCCCTGCAAGAAGAAGTTTTAAGGAGAAGAGCGATTTTTGAGATTTGCTCTTCTCCTGTGTTGCCGCCTTTTTTTTTTTTTTAACTTTTCGGCACTCGGCATTTTGAGTGCCATCATTTCAATAGGAAGACAAATCAGACATCACAAGACTGGGTAGCACTATACTAGTTCTCACAAAACTCTTCAGGTGCTTACCAAATACTACATGGAACTGTATTTAGATGCTTTAGACCCTGTCCTGATCATCACAGAGATTAAGGACTTTTCAGCAGCTCTCCCTCTGGGAAAGCTCCCAGAAGAGACAGTGCCATCTTTAATTGCCTCTATAACCTCAGAAAAGGTTTTAGATATAATACATTCTTTCACCATGGGGAAAGCCCCTGGTTCAGATGACATACCCTTGGTGGTGTGTAAGTGTGTCTGAGAAGATTTTGCTAGGATGT
Organism: Protopterus annectens; assembly: GCF_019279795.1. Taxonomy (NCBI): domain Eukaryota; kingdom Metazoa; phylum Chordata; order Ceratodontiformes; family Protopteridae; genus Protopterus; species Protopterus annectens. The sequence continues at coordinate 220,921,087 of NC_056746.1, read as the reverse complement.
TTGCTGCCCTGGGCAATGCTCAACTGAGTGGGACCCCTCCCTCACTTCTACTTGGAAGGAAGCCCTTATATCACTCATCTATAAGCCAGGCAAAGACATATCACTCCCTCTATCTTACTTGCCCATCTCAATTTTAAATCATGACTATAAATTATTCATGTCTGTTCTAGCTCATAGGCTATGGATAATCCTTCCTAATCTGATACACCTTGATTAGACAGGTTTTGTGCAGGTTAAGGTAGTTTGATCATAACAGATTTTATATTGGAGCAGGCTGATATTACTCTGGACCTTTGCTTATAGCTAGTTTTGAGGCAGAAAAAACATTTTGTGGAAGTATCTTTGGGAAGTGATGTCAGTTATGGGTTTTCCAGTCATCTTTGTAAATTTACTTAAGCCTAACCGTGAAGTGTCATCTGCTACTTTACTGATTAACAGAATTCTTTCTAATCCCCTTCCTTTCAAAAGAAGAACCAGACAAGGCTGCCTCTCCTCACACTTGCAGTTAGAGCCCCTGACTGTCAAGGTAAGAAGTTCTCCTATTGTTGGTTTTCATACACAGAGAACTGAATGTAAACTGTCTCTGTATGCACTCAGCTTATTAGTTTACCTATCTAAACCTGAAGAGCTGTTTGATTAATTATTGTAGGAACCCTGTTGCTTTGGTCAGCTTTAGGGTTACAAAGTTAATTCAGGGAAAACAATGCTGGTGAAGTTAAATTATATATCTTCCCGAGATATGTTGACTAAATATTGTTTTTTGTCTGGTAATGGAGACAGCACTGCGTACCTTGGGATACAAACTGGATTCCTGTATACAAATTTCTATTACAGAAATGTAAACTAAAATTTATGAGAAAGTTAAAAGATGCATTGACAGCTGGAAATTGCTATTTTGAGAGTATGCACAGAATAACAGTAACAGCATGGTTTGTTCTTCTATTAATTTTGTATGCATTACAAGTTATCCTGATCATGTCATTCCTTGCATTTTGGAGGAACCTTAAAGTTCTTTTGAAACACTTTATCTGGATTGGAGAGAGAATAAGAGTAAGTTGGGAGGACCTCACTGTTCCAAGTACTCATCGAAGGTTAGGTCTTCCTGACGATGAGATTTACTCAATGGCAACTCATATAAAGGTATTTGGGGATATAAGGAACCTATTATATATATATATATACAGAATGGTGTGATATCCTTAATTCCTAGTCTTCTTCACCAGCTCAGTTGTTCAAATATGTTGCAGCTAAAAAAAGCATGCAACTAAGATCCTACTCTCCTATTTTAGTTTTATTCATGAAGGTAATTGCAAGATGGATTTCAAAGAACCAATACAACATAGTGAATAATTGATCGATTACCTATAAGTAATTGCAAGAACTGAGGATTATGGATCCAACTAGTTGTTAGAGAAATGAAGTACTGTAAATGATTACATTATTAGAAAGAGACTTGATCATACCCTCAGGTACTTTTAAGGCTAATTATAACCTCCCCAATCATTGTTTAGATTTCATTAGAAGACTTTCAGCCAGGCTGCATACACTGAATCTGCTAACAGTCCCTTCTGTAGAGTCTCAGATGGATTATCTGTTTGTTTAATGTACAGGAGGGTAGCACTGTAGTAAAAGGTGCAATCAGTCAGTTATACAGTATATTAATTATTCCCATAATAGCTTACTTACCAAGTTTAAACTGCAATGGGAACAACAACTTACCCTACACATTGACCTAGACAGGTGGGAGAGAATTCTTTAAATTCCTAGGTACTCCTCTAGGTCAAGGAAGTACTGATTTATTTTGGCAGCAGTGTCAGTTTAAATATTTTCACACCCCTAGAAGGCTATGGAGGATGTACCCATATGTGTCCCCCCAAAGATGTTGGAGGTATAATGCATGCAACATAGGAGGCCAGATACATCTTTTTGGGGACTGTCCAGCCTTTGCAAACTTTAGAGTTATGTTGCATTCAGTTTACAGTTCCTTACAGCCAGAGCAGGTGAACTTAGTGAGTTATACATTCTCAGAGATACCAAATCATTCTCATTTGGTTCACCTCAGTCTACGCTCTTAAATCTCTTTTTGAACGTATTGCATTACTAAAAAATGGAAACATCGTCCCCTGGTCTTGAAGATCTTTAAAGGGAAATGGTTGACGTTTCTCATCTGGAGTTGTTTACAATGGATCACCAAATGCAGTTAAAGGCTCTGGACAAATGGTCTACTTGGATGGCCTAGCTTGGTTATAAGGATTTGGATTAATGGACATCTAGTTAAGTGTTTAGCTTTAATTCAGTCCTGTGTCTCTGATAATCCGATTTTGGAACTGCTGTAAACTGTGACATATTGTTGTTTTCTTTGTGAACATAAAATTGATTGAACTCTGTTTTTTTTATAAATAAAATAAAAAAATACAACTACAACTACAGTCAGATTTATAAAATAGTTCAACACTAAATAATTATTACATTTGATTTAACTGGGAGATATTTGAAAATATGTTGACAATACAGTTACTCTGCACAGTACAAAAAATAAAGGAAACTGAAATGAAGGAAGCAATGACAAAAGAGAATATTGTGAAACTTCTGATACTGATGGAATTTCAAGAACTGCACACAAAGTAGGAGCAAGAGGTAATAAAAGTCTGCTTAGTACTTTTAAGACTATTTTTGTGACTTGGAAAAAAGCAGTAGTCATAGTTATCCCAACAGAGGGGATAGATTATTTTGATCCAGGGTCATACAGACCTATTTTGATTTTGAATCATGATGGGTCTATATTATAAAGCCGAAAGCTCTAAAGAGCGAATACAAGTACATCAACACATAAAAAGCGATGTACAAAAATAGCGAAACACGTATTGAGCGAAAATCAGAACACCAAATGTTTTTCTTTAAACAACAGCGCCATGCAGGTATATGTAAATTAACTAAATAGAACTAAAATAATACACTTTTGCAGGGGGGGGCAAGCCCCTCTGCACCCCCTACTTAAATATACCAACTCAGAGACCGCACTACAGTGGGGAAAAGGATATATTTCCTTATCCCCAGGATTGTGCTGCTGTCTAAACAAATATGTTCGATGTTCTGATTTTTACTCAGTATGTGTTTTGCTATTTTTGTCCATCGGTCTTTATGTGTCGATGTACTTGTATTCATTCTTTAGAGCTTTCAGCTTTATAATATAGACCCATCATGTTTACACAGTATTTATGATAACATTGACAAAAGAAATGGAAAAGATATTGCCGAGAATAATAGATCTGGATCAGTGTAGCTTTATAGAAGGTATGCAAACATTTGACAATATTAACAGAACATTTATGATGCAAAAGAATGAATTGGGTGATAATGATATATGAATGTTAGTAGGTTTGGATGGTGTAAAAACATTTGACAGAGTGAGTTAGGAATTTATTAATAGATTTCTTAAGACATTTGGATTGCCATGAACATGGACAACATTAATATTTAATATCTTGAGAGGAGTTCAAGCTAGGATGGAGTGTTGTTGTGAGCTGTCTAAAGTGTTTAGCCTTATGAGAGAAACTAGGCAGGTTGTTCATTTTGACTCTTCTTCTTTGTCTTGTATTCAGAACCATTAATTTGGTACATAAGACAATCAAAAATACATGAAGAAATACCAATGGGAAAATAGCCGTTTTTGTGGACGATATAATATATCAGTCCAGAACATGATATAAAATTATATTTGATATATTTAAATGTTTATATATAGTGTAGAAGAATATAAAGTAAATGAAGCAAAATTATAGTTTCCCTTTTTTGTGGGGTCATGAAAGGATGATACTTGGAGATTTAGTTAAGACAGGACGTTGAGCAAGTAGCTAAGGAAATGTGGGGAGAAACTACTCAAAAGATTATAAGTAAAATAAGCTAAATGGAAACTTTTATTTATGGACATTTTTAATCAGATACACGTGATTAAGTATGTTTTTTGGTCCTACTCATTCTTTATGCAGGTCAGACTTATATGTATCATCTGAGATACTGGATGTGGAAGAATATGTAAAAGTAAATTAAGGAATTTTTGTGGGATAACAAAAGGAAAGGAGAGCAATGGGAAAAAACTAACACTGACAAAGTAACATGGTGGTTTGGGGGTTCCAGATTTAGAGGAATACTATAAGACTATGCAACTCTGACTAATATATTAGACTGAGGATACGAACTATATGCTTTAATGGAAATACATGATAGAAATAGTGTCCAATGGGGCAACAAAAGAAAAACATATGGACATTTGAGCAGAGCTAAAAATGAATATAAACAGCATTATGTACAGCCCTATATACATACAGACATTAACGTTTTTATGTTAAAAGAAGTTAGACTCTGCAACAATAGAAAAAAATCAATAAGTTACACTACATATAGTAATAATAAAAGCACAGGAGGGAATGTCATGAGCATTAGCTGAAGGGAGAAAGAAATATAACCAAGATTTTGGAAGTAGATGATAAAAGAAGATGAGGTAATAAAATGGGATGAAGTCTGGCAAATGCTCGGGTTATTGAAATCAGATCAACTTGTATATAAATGTCTAATATTAGAGTTCATGGAAGTAATGCAGTGGTTATAAAGAAACTGTGTTAAACCTCAAATTGTAGATTTTTCAAAACAAGGCTAAAACATAAATGTTAGAATGGAACAAAGTAATAAGTAGAGCATATAAGGCAATATTAGATTTAAGAAGACAATACAGTACTAAGGTAAAAAAATAAGTGAATAATTAAATAAAGACATTTCAGATGCAGAGTGGAGGAAAATATGTCTTAATCCTAGCTATACAATTAAATCAAGAACATTTACAGTTTTTGCAAGGAAATATTTATACAAATATTTATATACTCCTGCAAGACTTGAAAAAGTATCCCCAGAGAAAGAGGCATATGTCAGAATGTGATGGTTCAGAAAGAGGGTTTGGGTGCATATATTTCAGGAATGTAAGGAGTTGCTTCAGTAAGAAATGACTGCAATAACATGTTGTACCTTATACTTGGAAAAAATTCACCTGATTATAGAGATATTTTTGTTAAGTCAGTGTAAAATAACATGAACTAAAGAAGTAAAATTTTTGCTACCTTTAGTGTTGATACTGTCTAAGAACGTCATAACTAGAAAATAGAAAACCAAACAAAAACATCAATAAGAGAAGTAAAAAAATATTACAGGGATTAAAAATATGGACCTGAGAAATATTAAAGAGTACAAACAAAACTTCACAGTAAGAAAATTGCTCATATGGGATGGTGCATTAGAAGTTGAGCTTGAAGAAGATGTCAACACAGAACAAAGTATATAAGATCTATAGCTATTTAATAAAGTAATCTTCAATACAAGATGATAAGTCACTGGTCCAGTAGTTAAGACGTGTAGTAGAATGGAAATAAAATAATATGACCCTAATTAATTCCCAGTCTTGCATTAGTTTGTAAATACTTTTGAGTGTTTAATTCATTTTTTGTTTGTTTTATGAACAATGTTGAATAAAAATAGGATTAAGACTGAACTGAATAGCTGATTGTGATACTTGGATTTACATACTAAACACATGGCAAGTTATTAATAATTGAATATGAGCACTGATTGACATAAGGCTGTTTTGTTATTATTTCATAAACATGTAATTATTTTGTCTGAGGCAGGGCTAGCCACCCAACAGTGTGAACATTGGCTCTGGATGATTACCACTGTTGAAGTGAAACCCTGACCCTATGTGCAAAAATTGGAAAAAGGGGTCGTGGATGAATGGGTGAATATAATTATAAAATGGTTGTATCAGCAGTCAGTGCCAAAGTAAGAAGAATATCATGGATTAGGGATTGCACAGTATTATACAAGTAAAGAATGTTGGTAATACATGAGTAAAAAAAAAAAAAAAAGATTTAGAAAAGATTTTTGCACATAAATATATAATGCTAAAGCTAGCTTTGACTTATAGCTGGCTTTTGACAATGAACCAAATAAGAGGTTATTCTTGTGCTCAAGAAATTATAATTTGATCACACAGAACTATAGTTTGCATTCTGATATTCTCTGTTGATACTGTTAAATTTTATTTCAGTTCCCAAATAAAAGGACATCAGCTACAAATGTATTATTGGATTTTTGAATTTCTTTACTTTCAAAGTACAAAAATTAGAAGAGATATTCTACTACTCAAATTAGAATCCACAGGGAGAAGAAAATATGGTGGTCCTAATACCTTCAGTGACAAATTTCTTAGGTAAAGTGGCAATCCAATCATACATATTTTTTTAGTTATACATTTTTCACTTAGGAAGGGAACAGTTAGCATATGGTGAGAAAGCAGTGACATTATCCTGATTTACAAAAGTAGGCATAGAAATGTTAATAGGCAGCATCAAATAACATTTATCTTACCTAATACAGAGAAACTTGCAGATAACTGGGAGGGTAGAAAAGTGTTATTGATCTACTATTAAAAAGGAGTGTATTGAAAATTAATTCTACTGTCTTCCAAACAAAGTGGTTGAAGTTAAATGGTGATTTCCATTGTTCATGATACCCTAATCCAAACCATGGGCAATTAAGCTTTTGAGAGAATAGGTTATGGTGTTATTATACAATATTTGTATGTTAGTTACTAATTAATTATTAATGAAATTGTTATATTGTATTTTATAACTGTACACATTCTGGATTATCACAAATCTTCAGTGTATTCAGCTCTTATCCATTAAGCAGTGCTGTAGTAAGATAGTAAATTTTACTTTTGAGGAGTGAAAAACCTTCAGAACGTATCATCATATCTTGCATAAATCTCTGTATTGACTGACATGGAGTGAATTCCTTAGAAAAAAGCAGCTGAGACTGGTCTATGCACTGCTGTTCCTTTACAATACGTGTCCTACATTAAAACCTGTAATTGAATGGTATGCTTCCCCTCTTAAACTCTACTCTGTGCACTCACTCCTTGCCAAAACCCCACCTTCACTAAACTATTATGGTGATTCAGTGTTCTCACTAGTGGCCTCCATAACTGTGGAACAATTTCCCTCTAAGTGTTCATCAATCTGTAAATAAATAATAATTCAAGAAGTCTTATCCTATTATCTCTTTGCAAATTGGTGTTATTCATGTAGCTCACATATTGCATAAAAGTTCTCCTAATTTCCATACTTATCCCCATACAATCACCCCAGCCATGCCAGGTTCCTTAGTCTCTTACATCTTACTGTTGTTACTGTTTTCCTATCTGTAGTGTTTACTTAGCAGTGATACAGCCGGAATAATTAACAGTTATTAGTAAATATATGACAATATTTGCCTTCACTGATACTGCTGTTTATACAGAGATGTATGTAACAAGTCAAATTTTCTAGAAATAACTCCACAAGGAGTAAACCGTGTGCCACACAAAACATATGTAGTAAATCCAAAAGAAACAATGCAGACTCACTGAAACATGACCGAAGTATATAAAACACTTTTATTACAGACAAAAAGGTAAGTGCTTTCACACTGCTCAACAGTGCTTCATCAGACCATACTACAAAACTCCTTTACTCAATTTTGTATTAAAATAAAACACAATGCTACCAATCAGCAAAATTTGAATGAGTCTATCACAATTCCTAAGCAATTATAAAGATTATGTTCACTTGATGAGTCTTCTCCTCTTAAGGACAGGTCTTAAAGAGACTACCATTTATCTCTGGATATTTGTCTGCTTGCACAGTGATAATCCAATGTAATTCCCGTTCCTCAGTATAATTCCTGAAATCACCTTTCCTAGCATTCACCCAAACTCTCTCTACCACCATAAACATAAACAAGTGCTTATCACCCTTTCCTATTACATGTTTAGCTAAAGAGCTCCTAGAGTCCTTCTTACGTATGCAATACAGATGTTCCCTAATACGTTCAGCCAAAGAATGATTGTTTTTTCCAATATAAAAATCTGTAGATAAAGTAGAGGTAGCAATATAAATCAAATTGACTGTGGCACAATTCACTTGAACCATAAATTTGAAGACAGTGCCCGTTAATGGATGTGTAAATGAATCTGAGACATTAATAAACGAACAATAATTACACCTATTACATGGATGCATCTTGTCACTAAGGGCATTATTCCTTCCTATTGCTTTGCTATCCTTATAGCATAGTTACCATTTCAATGACTTAATATTCTAATATAAATATAATAATAATAATCAATATCTCAATATAAAATTGAGTAAAGGAGTTTTGTAGTATGGTCTGATGAAGCACTGTTGAGCAGTGTGAAAGCTCTTACCTTTTTGTCTGTAATAAAAGTGCTTTATATACTTCAGTCATGTTTCAATGCGTCTGCATTGTTTCTTTTGGATTTACAACAAGACAAATTTATTTTTCCTATTTACAAGGGAAAAATCATTCTCTAGTTTTCAATTTAATCATTGTACTATATCTGTTTAATAGGTTCATAGGTAGGTACTAAGCTATCAGCCCAAGGGCCTAAGTAAGCCTAGCCAACAAGGTTCCCTGGCTTATGCAACCAAGAAAGTTATCTGTCTTTAATAACTGTAAAGTTTTACAAGTATGGTGCTTAACATATAACTTCTATTCAATGGTCTCTTCCTGGGCCACTCCTGAAAATGGGCTGTGCCATGTTAAGATATTCGCTGTTAGCAAACTGAAATAAACAAGCACATAGCAAACAAACACATTTTAGGATTTACATATATATCAAACACTCATGCATTGCTAAATGGCAACAGAATTGGCTAAGTAACAGGGTCAAAATTAAATGTGAATGTTGAGGGTTTTGATTGAGTCTCTAATTGTAACCAGATTATTATGCGTTCAAGACATGGATGCCAATAAATTCACCTTGAGAGCGAAGCTCGAGAGCTGACTGTTGGTATCCATATTGAGAACATATAATAATGGGTCATGCTCCACTCCATGTATTATCAGTTACAAAAGAAAAAAAAACAATATGATGTGTTTTTCTGGCATTGAAAGCCAGTAAAGGACTAAATGAGTGCTTTCACATAGACAGCAAGTAAAGAAAATGTCAGGGAAAGTTTTTAAATACTGCCCTCATTTAAATAAGTTAGTTACAGAATAACTTATATAAACTTCCGAATATATAGAAGGAAAGATATTCAGGGATTGAAAGAACATCCCTTCCCTTATACCTGACAGTCATAGTGCTTAAGTGATATGTAGCAATTATTACACAACTCTGAAAGTGTTATTACATGTGGAGCTCATACTATAGTAGCTCATAACATGTTTTTTTTTTCTTATTTTGGAGTGTAATCAAAGAGCTCCATGTGCTATTTACCTGGTTTCCAGCTGAAAAGGCACACTACTGTATCTGGTACTGGATTCATTAATGTTTAATCCTTCTAGATATGACTGTTCTAAGGCAAATCATTTGCTAATCACTAAATATACTGATGTCATCAAATGGCCTGAATTGTAACTGGGGAAAGGCAATCTTGGATGTAAAAGTATCTACAATACTTACAACTTATATCAGCTAAAGGTAGATCTGAATTTAAAATGTGAGGCTAGTCACTTAGGTAAGTCTAATATAGAAGCAAATTATTTACTGAAAGGTGCAATAAATGAATATTCAAAAGTAGAAATCAGATAATATTATTATGAGCTGTGGACTAAAATTCAGAGAATGTGTTTCTGGTTGCTGAGTAAAAGCTTTAAAAATGGGGAGGGAGAATGATTCTGAAGAATAAAAAATAGGCTGTGATTATTTGGTCTAACAAGGAAAACTGTTTACCAGTATGATCAAATGGGCTTATAAAAAATAATGAGGGCAGTAGCTAGACTTAAAGGCATCAGGACTAAAGAAAAAGTAAAACATCTTGATTTTCTAGGTATTAGAAAACTACAAAGTGATACGACACTTTGAAAGTTATTGCAGGAAGACTTTTAACTGAGTACATAAGACTGATCATTAAGAAGAATGTTTATACAAGAAATGAAGGAGTCCATATCACCTTATTGGCCTATACAAACTATGGTACTGTTTGCAAATAAAAGCAGCAAGTCACACATATGTTTTGGATAAATGAGTACATTGAAAATTGATCACTATATGTATTATTGAGTGACTGCTATCTAAATTGCATTCAAGGGATATAATTATAATTAACAAAAAACTCTAGGTTATCCAAAATGCTGTTCTTATGTACTTCTAAAAATCTACTATGTAGATGAAAGTTTGACATCCTTACTTTACATCTGTCTATCATCACAAAATGTTGTGTAGCCCTGCACTGATTTATATATATATTGTACTGTTATTTGCTGTGATTTTGATATTGCATTCTGCACAATTTTATGTTTTGTTTATCTGGAGATATTTTCCTTGGATCCCCTCTGTAAAAGAGTTATGTCCATAACAGCTAACCTGGTTATCAAAATAAATAAGTAAATAAAAAAATGAGGCTATTCCTTATGATATGGAATTTAATCAGTGCTTACATGAGGAAGATTAATAACAGATACATCATTAAAGCTGTAATGGATGAATTTAAGCAGGATAAATATTTTGATTACTGATCAACTTTCAGTCTTTGGATAGGCGTTATTGTATTTATTATGTCATGCTATGCTTGACTTATATGTTAGTCCCAAACCTATACTGATACAAGATCAGGGCTCTTCGTAGATCTGGTGCCTCATCTGCCCAAGTTGAATGCCAGTCAGATCACTGCATGCTTTATCCTCCCATTGTCCATCTATGCCAGTGACACATAATACATACATATTGCTTTATAGAGAGCCACATGGATTACTGTATATATATATATATATATATATATATATATATATATATATATATATATATATGGGTCTATGTCCAAATTTCAAAGTTTAAAAATTTCAAATTTCTTATGGTCAAGACCATAAGATTGAAGTTTTGAAACTTCAAACTGTAAATAAAAAAAAAATAAAAACAAAAAAAAAAATCTTTTTTTTTTTTTAAGGTTTTGTAGGGGGCAAGCCCATCTGCACCCCCACACCCCCTGCTTTTTAAATATACCAATTCTGAGATTGCACTACAGCAAAGAAAAAGTAAATATACATTATTATACATCTCAATTTAAACAGTTTAAAGGTTCATATCTTCAGTGTTATCTTGACCATAAGAAATTCAAAGTTTTGAAACTTGAAATTTAGAAGTAGACCCATATATATATATATATATATATATATATATATATATATATATATATATATGTGTGTGTGTGTGTGTGTGTGTGTGTGTTTGTCTACTTTGTTTCATTGAAAGCTCATTTCACTGAATTTGAATTCACCCTGACCAAATCGCTGAAAGCTAAAATTACTGCAAAAACTCATTTCACTAAATCTCAAGTCAGTGAAGTGAAGTACTGGCACTGTGTAGAGTACTGTAAGGCAAGTAAAAGGTATACGCATTTTTCCCCACTGTAGTGTGATCCTAGAGTTAGTATATATAGTTGGGGGTGTGTGGGAGGCATAGCATCCCCCACTTAGTTTGGGTTTATATTGTCTTCTGCAAAGAGTTAGTTTTTGTTGTTGTAAATATGCATGTATATGGTTTAAAATGTATTGTTTTGAAGCTTTCGGTGAAATATAATATAAAATCAAACTAGTTGGGGTGTGCCCCCCACAACCTCCCAATTGTATATACTAACTCCTGGATTGCACTACAGTGGGGAAAAGGACATATGCCTTTTACTTGCCTTACAGTACTCTACACAGTGCAAGTACTTCACTTCAGTGAAATGAGTTTTTAGTAATGTGAGCTTTCAGCAATTTGGTCAGGGTGAATTCAAATTCAGTGAAATGAGCTTTCAATGAAACAAAGTAGACACATATATGGGGGTGTATATATATATATATATATATATATATATATATATATATATATATATGTACACACACACACACACACACAGACACACACATATATATATATATATATATATATATATATATATATATATACACACACACACATACACACACACACACACACACACACACACACATATATATATATATATATATATATATATATATATATATATGACAATTTCTGTGCCCATAATACATTATATGCAGCTCTGAGATTGTGTTAATCTTTCATATGTTGAAACCAGACTGTCTCCTCTGTTTATCATTCTACTCACTTAATTATACTTGTCTGTGTCTTCTCAGAACACCAGGGCAGTAGTTGTCTTCCAGATCTGCACCACCACTGCAATTGTTTTAATACACATGGAGAAATGCTGTTTAGGACTGGTGCAACCCATCCCTTTGAATTAAAAATAAGTCATTATATTATTTATCACCTGGATACCTGCCTGTCCACTCCCTTTATAAGCGCCATCCTCTCTTGTCACATACGAGATTCACTTTTATAGTCATATAAGGTCCATTGCACTGCCCGTATAGTCCTTATTTTCAGCCTTTGATATTCTAGACATGACTTTGGATGTAGTTAACTTTTATGACATTGTAAAGGCTAACATGTCACTCTACTCTGCTGGGTTGAATCCACAAAAGGACGTCTGAGGATACTTACTTGGATTTCACCACAGTAACAAATACTACTATATCTGGGCAGAACAATTTTGTGTTTTAGCTCCTAAATTAGAACATGCTAGTGTTGCTTTTAAATGCCCTACTGTGTATTTGTGCTGTGGTGAATTTCTGCATTTAGAACAGGTTTAGCAAGTTATTGCCACTGTTGTTCTGGGTGAAATTTGTTGCTGTCTGCAAGAACAGTGTATGTTTTGATTGGCCTTCTACTATGGTTTGTTTGCTTAAATTCAGTGTGTCTGTAGAAATCGTCGCTATACTCTGCTGGGCTGTGACTACACGAGTATGCCTAGGGTTACCTAGTATGACTTGACCTCAGAACTATACTCCACTACATTTTAGAAGTACTACAAGTTTCTGTTTTCACACTTACATTAGAATGTGCTAATGCTGATTTTAAATACTATATTGTAGTGGTGTACTGTAGTAGAGTCCTGCCTTTAGAACTTGTTTAGTAAGTCATTTGTTGAGAGAAGGAGTGCTGCTGTGGTTCAGGGTACAATTAGCTATAGGCTGCAGGGGCAGTGAGTTTTCTGATTAGCCTTTGCAGATGTCATCACTGTACTCTGCTGGGCTGTGACAACTTGAAAACACCTGAGGATACCTACTCAGAGCTGACCTCAGAATCAAACCCCACTACATCTGGGAAGTGCTGCATAGTCCACACCATGGTTGTGCACTGGTGAGAACTATTTTCAATAGTTACAAATGTTCACACTACCTAGTTTTGGGAAAAAAACCCTCAATGAACTAGTGTCACCTCTGACACTTATTCAGTGGGTACAACAGAGTCCAACTGAGCATGGCAACACACCCCTGTGAATGACTGATTGCAGTTACAGAAAGTTATGGATGCAGAAGAGCAGTTGTAGTCACCTAAGAATATTTTATTTTATTTTACTTTATTTATTTTTCTATATATCTATCCCTTAATGACCAAGTTTGTCCCACTAGGCTAGTGGCCTCTTTTCAAGGGACACCTGAGGTGGTATTTTTACTAATAATAGGCACTGAATACACTTACAGATAGTAGTCATATTTATTTAAGGTCATACAGGCAACTGACAGGCAACCTCTGCCTTACATATTGAGCTTCAATAGATCCTATTCTGCTAGAACTATTACACGTTTGTAAGTCCAGTAGTGTCATAAACATCCTTTCTAGGGAAACCAATCTCCTTTGCAGAATAAATAGAACATGTTAAAGGGATACATAGGTATGGATTAAAGAGAATACCACTTCTGTGGAACTGTCTTTCATTCCAAATAAAGCAAAGTTCTTCTCTTACTCTGAATGTAATTTGAATGAATAGATGGGTAACCACAAATTCACCCCTAGTTTAGCACCCCTGTCCCTCATGGATGGCCTTGTTTGGCCCATTTCTAGGTTATTTGTATGCAAAAATAAGGGCTAAAAACTACCATGGGAATGTAAGGCTGGGCTTCTAAAGATCCTCACAGATCAATGGCCTATTAAGTACCTGTGAGTCTATGTGTTCTCTCTAGCTGTAGGTATACCAGTTATGGTCTCATCTTACCACTTTTTCCAGCTGTAAGTATTTCATGCCTATGTCTAGTCTTTGCTGTAATTTGCACATTTGCAGTAAACTGTGGTTGTGGTATCCAAACCAGCTTGATGGTCATTGCTTAACGTAAACATTATGCATTGTCATTGCATTACTGTCCTTTATACTTTTCACTTGTTTTTGTTTGCTGTGGGCATTCTGAGCCTGTGTGCAGTTGCTATAAACTGCAGATTATACTAATTTGATGTTGTGATACCAGAGCCAAATCACCTGAACCAAGTTTTTGTGGTACCTGAACTAAGTTGGTATTCATTATTTCAAGTATACATAAGTTGTTGCTTCACTTTTTTCTCACTTTTGTAACCTTCAACTGCAGCAATTGTATGTATAAAATTGTAACTGGTGCATTGACTCACTGTTCCAATATATAGACCCTTTCCTGAAATTACACTTCATTAGTATTCAGTACTACTCCCTATTTCACCAGTCATTATATCTCATGAGTCACAGTTTACCACACTGTCTGTTGCCAGCCTGATAACACTAGGCATCCTCAGGCAATCAAGAACAGTCTAATGTTCACAGAAAACTATTTGTTTCTTCCACAAGATGATTATATATGTGAGTAGTAAAAGTATCTACTAACCTTGGAGGCTAGCCACTCTTCTAAAATTGTTGATTGCACCCAGCATGTTGTCCGTTATAATACCCACTTCACACGACCATGCTTACCATGTCCAAAACCAACAGATAGGTATTCTTATGCTGAGGTACTAAAAAACCCAGCCCAAACCTCAAAGGCATCCTAGATATAGAGTTTATATACAGGACACTCAGCATCCCACTGATAGGCAAACAATATATCCAGACAGTACAGAAAACTTAACTACAAAAAAGGGTCAATTGACTGGGAAGTCGAAGTCCTTAATGCAGCAAGACTGAGCCAATGGATCTGGTAAGGTCTTAGACATAATTAATGCCAATGTCAAACACACAGATACACCACTCACCAGGCTGAGCAAAGACAAGATGACCATTAGCTGTCTGTCAGGAGCCAGGACATGCAATGTAACTACAGTCTTCATCTCTTTGCCCTAAGTACAGTAAGTAGCTACCAAATAGGTGGCAATCCACTGAGCACAGAAGAAGTTATCAGGGACCTGGGGACCCAGGTTGATAGTAGTCTGTCATTTGACACCCATGTAGCTAAAGTAGTTAGGAAGACCTTCTACATTGCCCACCTTATCATGAAGGGATTCTCATCTAGATCAAGGGAGGTCATAGTCTCCCTATACTCATCACTCATCAGACCAATGATTGAGTACAATGCCCCATTCGGAATGTATCTGACCCGACACTTGCAGCAGCTGGAGAGGCCACAAAAGTTCCTCACCAAAAGGATAAAGGGTCTCAAACATCTGTCCTATGCTGCCCGACTGAAAGAACTCCAGCTCTATTCAGTCGCACCGCTTGCTCAGAGGTGACCTTTGCCTAACATACAAGGCCATGTCAAACCCAGATTTGATGAATATGCTTCACCTCAAAAATCTAGATCCGCCAGAGCCACAAGGGCGGGAGACTTAAACCTCGACACGGCTATTAATAGGACGTGCTGGAGGGATAGATTCATCACCCAAAGACTCCCTATGCTGTGGAATAAAATCCCGGTATATGTGAGGCAGAGCACCTCGCTGGCCTTGTTCAAGAGAAATCTTGACCAATGGATGGGAGATCGCAGATATACCCCAGGGATTACCTCAGTGTCACTGCTCAACAGAGGCACAGCAAAATAATGGGTATAGTTCCCCATACTAAAGGGGTGGCGTAAGCCACAAAACTATGGGCTAGGCTTGTAAATGCCCTCGGGCAGATAGCCTAGTATGAACCTATGAACCTATGAACCTATGACCTGGCTACTGAGCATGTGGGAGTGAATGACTTGAGGCACACCTCTTTGGATCATATGAACAGGGACATTATGGACCCCGTCAGAATCTGGATTTGAAACTGGTATGAAACTAGCCTTGTACAGTAGCCTACCATCATTAACAATGATGCCACAATACAGACTTCCAAGATGGCTGTGCACAGATCCCTCTGTCCACAACCCCTTTTCCATTTTTGCACATAGAGTTGGGGTGTCACTTCAACAGTAACGATCATCTAGAGCTAAGGTTCACACCACCAAGTGGCTAGCCCTGCCATGGGGCTGCACACTGATCAACAGCTTAATTTCATCTCTCCCAATATGAAAAAAGAAATTATAGGATAAGGGCTAGTAATTCTCCCGGTTTTAGTAAAATTCAATTACTGGCCAGTAAGTACACTGCCTTGGGTCCAACAAAGAAGAGAGCCTGAAAGAATGTCAACTAGAAAAGGTGAAGTGAAAACACTGTCTGGGAGTAATCCTGCAGCTGTTCAGCAAAAAGCAATTCAAATTCCAACACTGGTACAAGAGGTGGCTTCCAGTAATTTAGAGGAAAAAATAAATCAAATGTGCTCAGAGCTGATTACAATAGATGAAATATTGAATGAGTAAATCAACACAAATAACAAAAGGCTAGAAAAAATGGAAGAAGCTTTATACAGCTGTTCGGATGAATTGATAACACTGCAAGAAATCAGAGGTTGAAATAAAGAAAAAGGCTGTCCGAGTATGAGACTACTCAAGAAAAGCTGTTTCAAAAAAATGGTAGAGTTAGAGGACAGAGCATACAGATGCAACCTGAGATTTTCTGCTGTACCAGAGAAACTGGAAGAAACAGATTGTATTAATTTTATGAAAGCACAAATAAGCAAATGGACTGGTATTCCACAGAAGGATTTGTTATTTGAAAGGGCACATTGTATGTATGCTCCAAATCTTACCATGAGAAAGTAGACAAGACCTGCATTAGTAAAGATGCAATCACACCAGCAGAAAAAGTTGATCCTGACAAAACTGTGGCAGAAGGGCAATGTATTAAAAATTGAAGACAGTAGAGCATTTGTGTAAATTATTATTCATTGTACACTGGTTAGAGGAGAAGCAAACATATCCCAGCAATTAGGAAATGTTGAGAGGCATGTGTGAGATTCAAGCAGCTATAACCAGTTGTCTTCAGAATATTTTTCCTGGAGAAAAAAGTAATTTTAGATGCAGAACAGACTAAGGAGGAAATACATAAGTTTGCCCTTGATAAAGTGAGGGCATCAAACAGAAGGGTACCCTGCTTTCCATTCTTCTGATAATAAAGCTTACAGAGAGACTTTGTCAGTGAAACCTTTTCCAGTGTTCTAAAGGAAAATGCTTGAGTGATAGAAAAAAGCACAGGAGTTGACCAGAAGAATCATGAGTACCTTGGACTTGAACCAGTGTCTGGGGATAGAAGATTGAGATGAGCATGAAGAAGAATGGCAACACTGAAATTGATGAATAAATGTAAGACTATGAATTATCAATTACATTTGTGAAATGTTGCTTTACAAGAAAAACTGTCTGAGAAATATTGGACTTTTGTTGACTTTGTTAAACTTGTGGGAGACTGAAAGGCATATACCCAATTCATTTCATTAATGTTTGGAAGGATGCTGAAAGCAAAAAGAAAGTAACTGTAATTAAAACAATTTTTGTTCTTAACAATATTTGTATAAAACATTTCATGATGTAAATTGATTGTAATATAGTAAAGCATTTTCAGTGATTGTTGAATGTGATAAAGATACTAAAGTAAATTAGGACTTTTTTCTTTTTAGTTTTAAGAAATGTAAGGATTACAATGTAAAAAGAGAAGGAAGGCTGAACAAAAGCATCTTTAAATTAATTTGTTGTCATCTTCGGATGTTGGGGTGAGAGGGGTGGGGTGTAAAAGTGCACTAATTATAACATATGTAGAGATGAGATGTCTTATGTTACCTTTGCATAGGTGAATGTCTGGATTAAACACCTTGGCTTAATTTAATAGCAAGTTTATTCTAAGTAACCATACATGTTTTAAAAATAAGTTAACACTGCAAATGTAATGTAATGTGTTTCTTTAGAAATAAGTGCTCAGTGTGAGTTGAGAAGTCTGTAGCTAAGGGCAGCTGTACATTCTGTTCATGTATTTCTATGGAGACAAGCTGACTACATGTGCAGGCAATAAATCTCAGGAGTTCTAAGCATTGTTTGCTCAGGGAATCATAAAATTAAAAGCTACAAGGGCAAGCAGTTTAGTAAAAAAATAAAGTTTGAAATTATTGGAAGTGAATAAGAGATATGTGATTTTCTGGTACCTAAATACTTCCTTGAAGAAATTTATTTGGGAAGGAAAAGGGCAAGAGTCAAGTGGGATAAGCTGATCCTTCCAATAGAACAAGGTGGTTTAGGATTACCTAATTTGGAAAAATGTTTTAGAGCTACACAGTTAAGGTTCATATATATAATACAAGCAGAAAGCTAAACATCAAATTGGAAAAGGATGATGACCGGAGTGTAAAATTCAAGAAATAAGGAGAGTGTGGGTTTTTTTATGCCGATCCTTATGGGGGGTAACAACAGCCACACAGAATATTTTATTTGAAAATTAGCAGAAAGTTTTCTAAGAACTAAGCCAACAAGAGAATGGAAAAAAGGAGAGTTTGCCCATCAAGATGATTGCAATTAGGGATACAGAGAATAGGTAAAAGAGGGCTGGAATTTGCTGGAAAAAAACTGGCAAAGGAACCAAGGTATTTAGGAGCAAATAACTAGAGAGGGAAAGGTAAAAGAATGGGAAGAGGCCAAGAAAACATTTGGACTGCAGACTAGTGACTGCCCTCCAGTCAGGGATTGATATCAGAGTTTAGGCAAAGACAAAGGGATATGGGAATCCTAAGTGAAAGTCCTGCTCTGGTAGAGTATTTAGTTGAAATTTAATTGAATCTAGAAAAGAAGTTGCTGTTAAAAAAAGGGATAATTACTAAGGCATATAAAATATTGTATGATGACTACAGGAATCAATTTGAGGAGGTTAGAAAAGGTTGGGAAGAGGGACTAGATAAGCAATTCACTGGACAAACAATGGGAGGACATATGTATGGCTTCCAAATATGCAACAAAGTCTACAAGATATAGGATTTTTGCTTGGAAGTGTTTGCATAGATATTTTTATACCTCAGACTCCAAAGATTTTTTTCCTCAGGTAGATTGCAAATGTTTGTGGTGTGAGCAAGGAAATTAATTTTTCAGCTGGGATACAGTATCTGAATTGTCTAGATATAATGAGGACTTGTTAAGTTTAATTCTGGTGGCTGTCAAGAAAACAATCACTAAGAAATGGAAGTCAAAGTCTAAACCAGCTATATTTGAAGTACTGAATATTATACCAGAGATAAAAGAACCAGATGTGAGATCTTTAGAAAAGGGTAGGAACAGATTATATAGAAAAAATGGAAATTGTGGAAACAATATATGCAAAATAATGTTTTGGAGGAGAAGTGAGGTTTAAGGGAAGGCAAAGATTGAGCAATTTATGTAATGTTGGCTCGATGATTATACAAGCATGTAAATGTGATGTCTACTGTTTGTAACTGGAAACTTGTTAATGTAGTTTGTTTTATTTTATGTAAATGTATATTTGCCTATGTCTTAAGGGATAATTCAGTAAAGGTATCTGAAAAAGAATGATGTCACAATCCAATCAAAAGATAATTGACTTTAATTAATAGCTTAGCCTATTAGTGTCATTCTAAGGGGTGCCAATATATATCAGCCAGGGAGGAGATGACTGACATCCCTAGCTGCTTTGCAAGGGATGGCCTGTACCTTTATCCTCATGGCTTCTTAATAATGGCCAAGATTATTTCTTCCCTCATAGTGCATTTTTAGGCAAGATTAGTCTCCTCAAATTACCTACATAGCCAAACAAAATCAAGATTATACAAAGGTAGCACTACTCACTGCTAGAAGTCTAAATAAAAAAGTTACACTCCTACACTCCTTACAGGCATCCCTAACTCTTTGAAATAAATATATTTGCATAGTTACTGAAACATAGTATCAGAATATCAATTAGTATCCCCTCTGAGCAGTGTTTCAATACTTACTACTGTTTCAGATTGCTGAAAATGACAGCTGCACACTAAACACTGTATTCTAGAAGCAGGTATCTTTGGCTGAATTCTTAGCTGGTTATTAGACATTAACATTTGACTTCATTTACAGAGTAGACTTCCTCTCCATATAAAACTAATCTCATCCCTGTCCATATTCAGGCAGCTTGGATCTATGGATTCCTACCATTCCTTGGTGTTGAAGTTAAATCATGATTAATACACCATTCATCTGTTTGGTCCAGACCTTGTTTCAGAATTTGGCTAACTTATGATGGACTATTTCTAATCAAGAGACCTCCTTTTGGCTGCTCAACTTTTTGTGTATTTGCTTGCTGATCTCTGTCTTCTTAAGGTGTAGGAGATATAGGAATGCAAAGACTCTTGAGGCAAGGGTCAAAAGGGACTCCTTCTTTTCTCATCACAACTTGGATGGTTGCATCGGGGCTACAGTTATTTGTTACAGCCCGAGGGTGAAATACAAGTGGGGTAGGGGTCTTGTTTTATCGTAGTCCCTTTAATGTACTTTCTAGGGATGTTTTGAACAATGGCAAGTTAATCAGAAACATGAAATTGTTTATTTCTGAGTTGATTCATATGGTAGTGATGTTGTTTGTCACTCATACTTGGTTTGACAACTACCAAGGACCATATATTCTGAAAAGATACTCGGTTCCACCATGGCTTACACTAGACAAAATTAAAAGCAAAATTTAATCTTCTATAAAACTTGAGTAAAAACAAATGTAGTGGAGCACATAAATCTTCTGATAAGCGCTTTCGGCTTACTAGCCTTCATCAGATCATATGTGTCCAATGTGCTCCTCTCAAATTTAAAGCTGCTTCCACCCAATCATCGGTCCAAATCTTCCTTTAATAACGAATAGGAGATCTTATATTACATACTTCTGATCCAATCTCAGATTTTCTTCCTCTTTGGTATTCCTACCATACCATAGATGGAGATATTTCTTGATATCTCATATAAAGCTAATTAACGTTATAAATGTACCAATAATGATAAAATAATTCTGGGATTATAGAGCACAGGAGTATTATTCATTTAGTCACCCATATATTTACTTGGTGCTCTTTATATCCTGAAGTTACTCACTAGCTGATCAAAAAAGTTCATAGCCAATCATCTATTTCCTATTTTTACCATCCTCCAATGAAAAAACAAAGAAATTCTAACTAGTCATCAGGCTCTGTCAGCGCCACTCTCCAATCAGAACCATACACAATCAGTGCCATTTTCTCTTTCATTTTACCAATCAGATACATTTTGCATTGCAAGTATTTTTTATGTGCTTATGGTGTAGTGCTAATCATAGCACAGTCTGTCACTGAATCACATCCACCAGGTTTACTAATGTATAAAAAAAGCAAGGCATCCTCCAATGATGAAACAAGGACATTCTAACCATTCATCAGACACTGACAGTGCTGCTCTCCAGCCAGAGTCATATCCAGTCAGGGCCAATTTTTTCTTTCATTTTGCCAGTCAGATACACATTGCATTGTAAGTGTTTTTCACTCGCTCATGGGACCACATCAACCAGGTTTGCTGTTGTATGAAATAGGCAAAGCACTGTCAAAAAATGTAAATAGCAAATTCAATAGTTGAATTTGAGGTGGTTACTAACTAGGTTAGTGTTTGTCAGCCAATAAATTGAGTCTCTAATCACTATCTTCTTTCATCACAAACCATCGTATTACAAGAATTGTTTGCTGACTGAAGGACCATATATTGGGGGCTTGTATTCCTCCTTGTTATTGTGTATTCCACAGTTTTAGATATGGATATTAAGGTGAGGGAGAGGTAGTTTGTCATTCATCAGGCTTGATGTTGACTAGGACCAATATTAGAGGATCTAACACTTTTGAGTATGTCTCTGGGGCTGGAGTAAATTGCAGATTTCTTCTTGTGTAATGTCCATCAAGCTACATTGAAATTATTTTGCAAGGATGCACAGATCTCCTTATTGACCTAATTTATGAATTCTCATGATGGTTGACCTCACTGACTGTAAAGCTTGAGTGGACTTTGAGGCCTCCCAATTCTCCATAGAGCTCCTTGGTATAATGGGGAACTTTTGCTTTACTCATGTTATTTCTATTGCAATCCATACATTTGGACACTTGTTGGATTTAGTCTACACCTTGGACTTAAAACTGTATCTCTAGGTCTGACCACTAACTTGTTCATTTCAGTCTTTGCCTCTGTTGCCCTCTACCTCCTGAGTTGCTCCTTTTTGACTAGAGACCTACATTCTGTCAGTTCTGAACTTTTACATACAATCTTTGATCAATCCCTTGAAGATGTTGCAGATGACCTGGATGCATTGATGATGGCTTGTGCAGATGACCTGGCTGCATTAATGATGGCTTATAATAATGCTGTGACTGATGCCCTGGGTCTAGTTGCCCCAGTTAGCATACATTCTAAAGCTATCGTTCAATGTGACATAGTTTTATCCATGAGATAAGGTCTTTACAAAACCTTGATTGGCAGTTGCAAGGTAGATCGGGTCGAATTAGCCTTTTGGAGAACAAATGTGTTCTGAGAGAAAGTTATGCTTTCCACCAGATGAGAAATCTTGCAGGAGAAAGGCTGCTTTTCTGTCTAAAGAGACCCTGATGCTTTAAATCACCCAGCTGCTCTTTTTTTGTAATGAGCAGACCGTGCAGCCTAGTGTGCCTATCCAACCAGAAAATGTTCTTTTCACAGGAGTTTCAAGATGCCGCACAATGTTTTTCAGACAAGATTGCTAAGATCAGGCATTTGTTTCCCTGGGAGACATCCACTGAGCATTACAGATTATCTGGACTTGCTGTATCAAAGTTATCCCAGCTGGAGCTTGACTATCTCAACAATGATACGTTTTTGAATACCTTTTTCAGCTGTGCAGTTAATCACAAGTACTTTAGAACCTGGCCCTTCAAGGTTAAGAACTTAACTTTGATTTACTTGGTCCAGCTATTTTTGAAATTGTTCACTCCATGCTGAGGGCCATTGCTTTCCCCACAATATTAAACAATGTATGATTGCCCTGATCCTCAATAAACTATGTTTCAGTATGGATATTTTTTTGATAATTGTCATCCTGTCTTAAACTATCTGCTCAACAAGGTGGTCTCTGCAAGCTGTGTTCATATCTGGCATCTCATGGCTTATTGAAGCCTCATTAGTCTAGGTTTAGGTCCACATACGGCACTGAGATAAATCTTGTTTGAGTGGCTAATGATTTCCTGATGTCAGTATAGCAATATCAGTATTCTACCTTGTTTCAACTTCATCCAGGGTGTTAATATACATTTATTTATTTATTTTTATTTATTTATATTTTACATTAGTTAATCAGATAAGTGAACTGGTTTTACCTGGGTCAATAAGGTAAGACAAAAACAAAATATGGAAATAGAAAATAATATGAACAAAACAATCACATATAATATTTACAGGCATTCACATATAATGTTTACAGTCTTGTATACAGTAAAGTATTCATATCAACAATAAAGTAGATATAAATATAATGCTTTTATGTAAGAACTGGAAAGGTGGGAAAGCCCTGAACTGTGAGAAACAAGCTTTTCATCAAAAAAGAAAAGAAAAAAATGCTTTTATTTCAATTCTGCTTAAATATTTTAAGTATAAATTACAGTGGCCTGTGTGGTGATTTTTTGTACTTGTCTGTTTTTTTTCTATGTTTTAGCCAAAAAAGTTATCCTCTGCATTTTTTGGTTTGTTCTGGAATCTTAGATTGCAACCTGGCTTTCAACCAACACGTGTCTAAGATTGTAAAAAGATCATTCTATGTCACTCAACGTCTAAGTAAGGGTATGGCATTTAGGTCCAGGGGAAGTCAGTGTGCCACTGGACTGAGCCATCACCAGGTCCATCATTGAGTATAATGCCCCCTTCTGTATATACCTGACCAGGCACATGCAACAAGTGGAACATCAACAGAGGTTCATCACAAAAGGAATACAGTGTGTAAACACAATGTCCTGTGCAGATTGCCTCAAAGTCCTATCTCTATACTCTATTTTTTACAGACTGCAGTGAGTCAGTTTTTGCCTGGCATGCAACACATTGATGGATTTTACTCTGATGCACCTTTTGCATATCCAGAAAATGAAGAGCACCAGCACTACTAGATCTATTGATTTAAACTTTGCTTGTGACTTAAACAGGACATGTTGAAGGGACAGGTATGTGTTTCAGAGATTTCCTATTCTCTGGAATAGTTTTCCCATCCATGTGAAGCAGAACCCTTCCCTAACCCAACCTAGACCAGTGGATAGGAAACTGGAAGTTTATCCCTGGTTCTGACAGCTGTCTCTCTGATGGACAGATGCAGCTGTTCAATCATACCCTAGCTAACCATTACCTCTTAAAATAACCTTTGAGGCACAATAATTTGTAGGCTATATATGAGCTGCATGGCTAGACTTATAAAGGCCTCAGTCATTGTTAGCCTAGTACGATTCTATAAGGAGTTGCAGTGAGGAGTAAGGGGAGATGACAATACGTTGAGAATGTGACACCCTTTGGATGTGCTCTTTTATGCCCTTGCTTCAGGATCTGTACTGCCTGTTGGTTGTAGCTAAATGTGTTTTTTTAAGATGCTTGCACTCACCTAGCAAGAA
Organism: Protopterus annectens; assembly: GCF_019279795.1. Taxonomy (NCBI): domain Eukaryota; kingdom Metazoa; phylum Chordata; order Ceratodontiformes; family Protopteridae; genus Protopterus; species Protopterus annectens. The sequence continues at coordinate 220,896,257 of NC_056746.1, read as the reverse complement.
CTGTATGACTGGACCCTGCTTATCTTAAACAGCTGGAGAAAGCTTGTGTCCTGGTTAGGTTACTCAGATCATTACCTGTGGGACTGCTGACAGTTCTTGAACCTAGTCAGAAGTTCTTGGCAGGATTATATTTGCTTATCATGCTCTAGTTCTCTGTAATGAGCTACTGTCCTGAATTAGGACATACAAGTCCCTCCATAGGAGGTTTCATCATTACCATCTTTGCAGTATGATGCAGGAAACTGTTCAAACTTCCAAGTTCTGAATTTGTAAGTTAACAATTTAAAACTATATGTGATATTTTATTTAATAAGTTTTCTCTTTGCTGTATAGTTGTCCTAGAGATATCAACATTTATTATTCATGTAAAGTGCTCCGTGATAAGTGATGCAATACCTTTGTTTTGACTGAGAAGCACTTTCCCCATGAAATTAATGTTAAACAGCTGTAAATACAGTATATAAATGCTGTACATAGCTTAACCTATAATTACTTTTCCTTTATTCTTCTCAATGTTTAATGTATACTGCATATATGTACATCTGTACCACTCTGCTCACTTACTGCACTTTTTTGTTCCCAGGTCATGAGTGAAAGAGCTCAGTAGACCAGCTCAGCTACCTAGTAACCAAATTAATAAAGTAAAATAAAATAAAAGTTTCTGCTCTGGTATTACCCCGTGGTTATGTTTATACTCTCACATATTCCACATTACACTGTTAGGGTCACACTCTCAGCCAGTACACTACCTCAATGAACAGCATACAGTCCCTGCTCTGGATGACATACTTGACATTTTGTGGTGCACTGTAATCATGTATCATAAACTGACAGGTGTGCAGTTCAGTTTATGAGACTCACATGTATTAGCACAGTGCCTGTGGCTCCCTTTCTCATTGCATTCTACACTATTCGTGCTTCTACAAACTGGGCCAGTAATGGTTTGTGCTCTGTTTATGGTTATTTGTTCTATGTCCTCAGTTATGACCTACTGCCAGGTGATACTGCACTAACTCCATTTGCTGTGTTATACTGTCTGCTGTTTACTAGGTTGTTCTGTTTATATAGTGTATCATTCAAATGTCTGTACTATGGGTTAACTAGCCTTCTGAATTTTTCTCAGGCCCATCTAAATGTTATTTTTTTGCTGTTTTTTTATCTATCTTTGCACTCTTCAGTATCACAGTACCAGTAAGGGTACAGCAGTGCATTGTTTACTGTTCCACTACCTCTTGCATACCATTAGTTCTTGCTATCTTGTCCCTTAGCTGTTCTTGTGCTAAGCTTTCTAGCGACTAAGGCCATAGCATAGTACTTACTGTACATTGTACCACTAGCTCATGCATGTTATTAGTTCTTGATATTGTGTTCCATAGTTGTCTTTGTGCTAAGCTTTCTAACCAGTAAGGACATAGCATCACACTGTATACTGTTCCACTAGCTCATGCATACCTTTAGTTCTTGCTGTCTTGCTCCATAGCTGTCTTTGTGCTAAGCCTTTTATATTTCTGCCACTCAGCCAGTTGCTGCATGATGTACTTCAGTATCAGGCAGCACAGTTAAACTTCTGAACATAGCATTAGCCTTCCATTTTGCCAATTTTACATTTTTTTTCTGAATCCTAGTCAATATTTCAAGGGTCAGGGTTCATTTTTTAGTGAGTCATATAACTCTTTTTCATGCTAAATTCCGAATTAACATCCCTCATTTTAAAAAATATTAATATTTAAACCAATATTTGCATAATCATTAAGTATTAAGGACAATTAAGCAAAAAAGGTTTCCTGTCTAACCCATTTAACTTTTGATGGTTTTCAACGTTCAACATTTCTTGACAACTTGTGTGGCTTTAAATGAATGTTTGAGAGCATGTATATTTTTTGTGAGCATGTGTATTGGTAATAGTACTTAGGAAAGAGTGTATGTTTATACGTTTTATATTGAGCTAGCATTGTGGCGCTGCACACAAGAGTGACTGGTTGCATTATTTTTCTTGAGACTGTCAGAAACATTCCAAATCTTGACTTTCATCATCTGGTTTAAGGTTTGACTTGTTTGTTTCATCTGGGTGAAGCTTTGACCACTTTTGATTCGACAACATGCAGTGGAACTAAAGAGATGGCATCATTTTAACTAGTACATTTACTGACTTCTCTGGAAGCTGTTTCTCTGCACACCAAGCTGACTTTTTATGAAACTTCTTATCATTTCTTTCTGATGTTTTTTATATTATCTCTGAGAAATTCTAGGAAAGGTAGCTATATTGTCAGACTTTCAGGAACTGAAGAAAATCAGTTAGGTAGGTTAATGATTTTAGCTGCAGGATCAATAAAAAGTTTTAAACAACGGTATTAACTGCAATCAGTAGTTTAAATATGTGTTAACACCGCACTTAAAAATGTGGCTTGCAATTATGCTCCTAAGTTTGAAGAGAAGCAATAAACAGGTTTCCCTTTCAGGCTTAATATTCAAAAGCATCTTAAATGCTGTATTACAGATGGCCACTACCAAAATCAAAGGATGTAATTGTAAAAGATGTCACTGGAAAGATCATTACCCATCCTTTTTATCTATCTCTCATTGCAAGTCTGTGGAGAAGTAGTAACACACAAAATGTTCTTCTCACCATAATGTACGCTTTGTGTTAGATTTAGAAAATATAATGGCATATGAAAATTTTCAGGACACCAGGTGGACGTGTTCCACACACTGTGTAGGATGCAGTTCAAAGAAAGATTGCATGGCAGAAAGCCACCACCTACTGCTACATCTCCCCAAGTTACTACTGGTTGAAGCTTCAACTGAATAAAGATGCTGAAACTTCAAACTGATGAAAATAACTAAAATAAGCACTTTTTTTTGCAATGGGAAGTCCCCTTGCACTAATCATTTGGTGGAGAGGGTGATTTGCCCTGACACTATCCTTACTGAAATATGCTAACTCCAGGGTTGTACAACTATTGGTAGAAAAGGTCCCTCTTAGACTTATTACTTTGAGCATGCAAATAGAAACTATACCAGCAATGATTCTGTACAGAAAAGATGGACTGTAACCTTTATTGTATTTGTCATATCAAAAGGTAGGGTAGTGTGCCGACCTTTTTGATAGTCTGCTTATTTCCTTTTCTTGAATGAAAGTAATTGCTGATCAGTCTTTCTAATTTCTTTATTTCTTCCAGTATAATATCTAAATTGTCTGTATGCTTTCAATAAGTATAAACATTCCCTATAATTTTGGTATAAAACTGGCAGTTGGAGAGGCTGGTTAAAAGATAATAGCAATGTCTTTTGGCTTCTCCCATTAAGGGTTGCCACAGCGGATCACCGGTCCACAGACTGACTGGTTAAAATATGCTACTGATACTATTTTGGGCATGAAAGATGGGTTCATCCTGAGTGAAACTCTTTCATTGTGGAAAACCAAAAAGGAGATCTACACTTATGGGGCATACCTCACAACTGTTCAGATTTTTGCAGCATGTTGAGGTTTTTGCAGCATATTTTGGATCTATTCATTATAAAATTTGTTATTTTCTGGATATTTGTGGCAAATTATTGAAGACTGAATTCACTAAATCATGACACGCATTTGACTTCATATCCTTCAGAAAATGTGTGGCAACACAAGACCTTTTGTTCTAGCAACTTTCCAGGGTTATAAGAGCAATATTTAAAAATTGCCCCTATTTTGGGGGCTTTGTTCCCCCATTATTTTTGGCTTTGTCCAGATTTTTTCCGTTAAGAGGTTGAGAGCTATGTTAAAGGCTTGCATATGAAATTCTTCTGCCAGATGTGATTGTTATTGGAAAACGTTTTCTCCAATAAAATTATTTTAATCTTGCAGCCTCTGAAAGGTTAAAAGTTTCTCTAGCATAACATTTATATTCCATGGCGAGAAATGTCTTTTGAAAGGCTTTAAGTTTAGAGCTGCTTTAAGGAAATCTTTTATAAATGGATGTGCTACAATCTGTGGAAAAGATGTTAAAAAGATGTTGCAGTAACAGTCTTCACTGGATGAATACGGTAAATTAAAATCAAATAAATAACTTAAATAGTCACATAATCATGGAAGTAGACAATGTAAAATATCTAATCTTTATTATTCATGCTGAAACAGATCTCTTCCACATCTGAATGTAAGATTTTCTTGTATTAAGTATCTCTGTTTTCTTTAAAATCTGTAACACCTTGCCACGCTCTATGGTTCACAGTGTTAAAGCTCTGGCTGTGACCCAGAAAACCTGAGTTTGACTAGTGACCCAGCTGCTGCAGGAGCTGATGAAGGATGGTGGTACTGAGCATCTGATGCTGGTTCACCCCTCCTGGAGAGAGATAAGTAGATCGGTTTGCTGCACTGATTGTATTTACTGGTGAGACAGATGTTCAGCATGTAGCATTATAGACCGGGGACATGTACGTGACTCCTACCATGCCTGATATGTGAGATGGTTATGTGACAGAGGCTACCTCTGTCACGTCTGTGGGCTTGGGAGTCTGTGTGCCAAAAAAGGAGTGAAAGTAAGGCTCTCACATGTCCATGCCAGCCACCAGGGAAGGGGTTAGGGCCACAAATAAATATTTCCTGATGGCTGTCTGCATGATGGCTTTCCCTCCTTGTCCTTAACTCTTGTCACTGTAAGGGAGAAATGGATGTGTTGGGAGAAGAGAACTTGATGGCTGTCAGGTGCAGGAAGAAAAAAATATATAACATTTGAAAGAAATACGATTTATTGTTAGTAATCTAAACTTCATCGTACTTGCTAATAGATTTTGAATTTTCCAAACGAAACACAAATACCATGTACAGACAAAGTACAAACAGATCAGACCCTGATGAAGTTCATAAGAAGTGAATGAAAGCGCACATCTTTTTTATTTTGTGCTTATTAAATTTCAATAAATTGTAGTTTTACCGTGGATCCACCTGAGACAGCTTTTGTTTAGATTTTGAATTTTGATACTGGGATGCAGAAACTTGTCCTGTTGATTTGTGTTATTCTGTTGCTGTAATTTTAAATGCCCCCAAAGAGTTAGCGACCAACAGCAAAGTGCCTAGAATCACTGTAGGTGAATGTCTCAAATTCAACATTCATGCCATTAAAAAATACATCAAAAACTGGGACTTCTATAATGTGCAAGCCCATATTTTACTGAAGAAGCTTGTCTATGCATAGCATCTTCCTATTTAATGCCATGTCTTCTAAATGTTACCCCCATTTTACTCAACTCAAATTGCCAGTCTTGAACAATGCTATAACAAACCAGCTAAAATTGCAGCAAATCTCCAAAACAGATCCCAGACGACACTGGACGAAATTCTCAAATTTTCTTAAATTCAGTCAGGTAAAAACTTCGCACAAAATTCTTTACCAGTCAAATAAATGCCTATCCTTAAGCTCATTCCTGCAATGGTACTCTGTATATGTCTACTGTTCAAAGATAAACACCTGGCCTGTATGCTAATTGCCTGTGGTGATGTTCTGTATCAAAGCTATGTTCCCAAACTATGGAGCAGTATACCTTTGCCACTCAGTGAGTTAGAATGCTACCAAGCCAAATTAAAAATGGTATTCATCAATAACTAGATATGTCTGTGCTCCTCCTATCGTGGCTAACCCACAAATTCAGATAATACCAGAAAAGCTCCTCTTTCACTCACTATAGGCATGACCTAAAATACTCTACTGTTGTGACAGGTTGCCTAACTTGCAACTCCTGTTAATATCTCCCAAATAATGCCATGTCTGTGATACTAAATTTGGCTCAATAACTCCCTAGATATGATGTTATCTTAATTTATGTTGACATATTTTCCTATTTCAGCTAAATCTCACTTGTGTTTCTGTATAATAGCTCAATGTTGCTTTATTACCACAATTGTAAATACTATTTGTGTATGTATTTCCACAGTTGCAAATACTGTGTATGTATTCAAATTGATATGCTGGCAGTTGTCTTAGAGGATTAAGGAGCTGTTAAGGAGCTATTTCCTGTGGTCCAGCTGTGCAAGGTTTGACTCCCTCAGCCTCTAATTCCTAACTGTGTGACTCTGAGGAAGTACTTAACTGGACACTGCTCCCAGGCTGAGTCTGTAAAAGGTCCATGGAGAGCACTGCAATACTCTGGAAAACAAATGCAAATAAATAAATAAATTAAATAAATATCTTTATGTAACTGCTATTTGGGAAATGTATATGTGTCTGATTTTCTCCTTGGGCTTCTGCTGAAAAAGGGTCTTGAATGACCCGTGGACTTTTTTTGTAAACAAATGGAAGCAAACAAACATTGTGTAGCTATAATTATGACCAAGGCAACATGGGTTTGATTAGCAGCTTGGGCATCTGAGGTGCTCACAGGGAGGAATCGGTATGCCTATCCTGGGGGGGGGGGGGGTGAGGGCATTCATCTAGGCACTCCCTGAAGGGAGGAATGGTCCATAGACTGGAGTAGCCCTCAGATGGAATAGTTCAATGCAGAAGGGGGGGGGGATGATTGTAAATACAAAATTGCCCAGCACAAATAGTCATTGGCATGGCCCTCCAGAATGCTGTTACGATCCATTCTGACCCCAGACAATTTTAGGGTGTAGGAAGTGGAGATGGTAAACCCAGTGATGGACAGGGGAAATGGAACAGCTGGAAAGTATGAAGCAAAAAGGGAGAAAAAAACATTGTGTAGCAGTAATGACTATGGCAGTCAAGTGTGCAGGTTTAGTATTAGAGGATACCTTGGCTGTCTTGGCCAAGGAGGGCCATCACAGAATGGCTTTGTCTTGTTTTGCTTTGAGTAGAAGCAGTCTGGATCAAAGGAAAGTGGGGGAATGCATCATACGTTAAAGTCTGAGTCTATTTGAAGGAGAACACTTCTGTCTTTCATAATGTGAGAGAAAAAATTGTTTTCACATGATTGTTGTTATGTTTAGCAAATAGGGATATCTGTGGAAGGCTCCACATTTGTACAATCCTGAGAGAGATGCATTACTTTACTTATAAACAGTATCTTACTTCTCAGGGCACCTTCTAGCTGATTCTCTATAGCTTCAGCTGAAAGATGCAACTCATCTCAGCTTAGCTCAACTATTATTATAGTACTTTTATCACAAAGCACTTTACAAAACAGACAAAGTTCAAACAAGCAAATGTTAAATGTTAGGAAAAATAGTTAGGCATGCCCTAAATGCTTTTCAGTACATAGATGAAGCGTTCTATTTTTGAAATACAAATATCACAAATAGTAGTAACATGAAATACATTATAAATACTCCAAAGTTAAAACAACATCAAAAAATTAAGCTTCTTAAAATCACGGCAAAGCAAGAACATTTAAAATACAAAATAAATAATGCAGCACATTATATACAGTGCATCGTTTGCACTGTGAGCTGTAAAGCTGTGTCCCAAAGTTTGATTGTCTCTTTTCACAGCTGGAAATATTTGGTTTCTCTTTGTTTGTTTAAATGCCACATCACTGTAAAATTGTCTATTCTGATCTGTAAATATCCATGCTGAAAACTGTTTTGAAAAGCTATCAGAGCCCTATGTACTGTTTTCAGTTATTTTAAATTGATGTGAAAAGCTATGTCTTGTTGAGACTAGATGTCTTATACTGACAAATTCTGGAAATCAGCACCTCTTCCATAATCTGAAGAATCTTTTAACACTGAATCTCTGATGGAGAAGAAGTGCCAATCCAGTGGATACATTTGCCATGACAGTATATCATACAGATTCACTTTTATGCAATGATGAACTTAGACATCATATTTTCCCAGAGGATCCTTGGCCTGTTCCAGAGATTTCTGAGGAGCCACTGCATTTTTTATTCATATGAAATCTTGTTTAAGGTAAAAGGGAGAATGCAAGAATACTTATAATCCAGGACTCAAGGAAGTGTCTTGATTGTGATCTCTTGCTGTTGGCAAAAATCTGACAAGATTGCCCGAATATCCAATTGTTTTTCTTATGTAGGGAAAACCTTCAACAGAAATAAATCTATGACTGGGCCAGGAAATATTGCTGATATTGAGGGAATCATATAAATCTTCTGTAATGTCTTGTTATCCTCAGAGGCTAAAAAAGTAAAACTGTCTGTTTTATATGAAGACTCAACATTATCTTGCTTATGTCACTAATAAGCAATCATCCAGATGGGAAAATAGTTAAGTGTTCTGCTTTCTTTGGTGTACAGACATTGACGCCAAACATTTTGTAAATAATAGGGGACTGTGGATAGTCCAAATGGTAAAGTAGAACATTGAGAAGAGTGCTGTATGTTTGAAACCTAAAATATTTTTGTGCAAAGGTATCAGTGGAATAAGAAGCTATTCATCACTGTTGCCTAAAATAAATTTATTCTGTGAGAGGAAATATGGCTTTCAGCATCACCATCCTAAAATATTTTGTATTTATGAATGTTTCCAGGGTTGACAGATTTCGAAAAGCTGTTGAGATCTTGTCCTTTTTTGGTGCTAGAAATTGTCTGGAATAAATTCCCTGAACTATTTGTCCTAAAAGAACCCTTTGTGTTGCCTTTAACAAAAGTTGATCCATAAGTTACAAAGCTTATTTTAATTAATAAAGTGGTGTTTGTAGAGGTAGCAGTCATTCTGAATGTCTTTGGTTGTACCCTCCTTTTCCTCAGGGGACTAGAAATAAGATTGCGATGTCATTTTAAAAATGGAAATGGAAACAAAATGTACACATTCTGAGTATCATAAAATAAAATTATGTTTAACAGAAACTGAACATTATCATTAATATTAAAACATATTAGACTATGTTTATGGAAAAAGGAGTGAGGGTTGAATCAAAAAATATGTATATATGAACAATAGGCTGATGTGTAGAAACATGAAAAAGAAAATTACTTAAAACATTATTTAACTTACTTAAAAATTATGAAAATTTGTAAATATATACATTATATATGTAAGTATGTATATAATGTAAAAAGATGTTTATAAATAACGTACCCCTACTCTTTCCGATAGGCACCATGAGGATTGTTTACATCCACCTGAGCTACAACTAGCTCAAGCAGATGGGAGCTCAGTTTAAAGTCCTGTCCGAAGGATTGCAGACTCAGGAATGCAACCCCTCACAATACTGTACTGCAGTGTCAGCAATCCAGTATTATGGAGTGGGAATAAATCTTATAGCTTTCCATATAAGATTCTATTCTAAGCTATGCAACTTTTCTCATGACAACTGCTGACATGGTAGCCCTTGTTGTAGCATAAACATCACCTTCAGCACATTTCAGTGCATGAACTCCTAACTTAAAAAAATATTGTTTATGTTTGTCTGCTAGGAACAGATTGCATGTTTTCCAGAAATAAAAGTGGTTTAAATGGCTGCAGGTGCACCAAATAGCACTACTGTGAACAAGTATAAGCTACTGTTGCAGATCTTCTAAAATCAAACAAGTTGACAAGAAATATTGATATTTTGTAACCAAAAAACAAAAGTTTTCTAAAGGAAAAGGCAAAGACTGTTGTTCTCTGCTGTCCTTTTCTCTCTTGAGTGTCTCACTCACTCTTGCAGAAAGATAGCAAGTCACTATACATTTAGGCTCCGAATTACCCATTGATAATGGACATTGTCTCCAGGCCTGCCACGTACACCTTGGCCTCCTCTGTTACTCTCTACCAATAGGCCAAAGACACTATTCCAGTGAATAAGAAATTGTTGCTGGAGAAGCCCATCAGATGTCCAGGATTGCCTACTGCTCAGCAGTCATCCAGTGTCTCACCCCACAAACACATTTGCTAAAAAATGCCTGTCCTTGGCAGCAGAGATGAGCCATGGGGTAAACAGTGATGTCTTTCACAAAGCCAACATGGATCTTCAGGAGGAAGTACATGAAACTGACACTGTGAGAGAAGAAATTCCCTGTAAACCATTCAAAACAATTCACACTGAAGACTGAGTAAATTCAGAAAAGTTTGCAGAAAGTTCAGGAGGCTGTGTTTAAATGGAAACCAGAAGGAACCCTTCACCTTCTTCAGGTAAGTATGCCAAACTGGGAAGGGCCTTCCGTTAAGAAAATTTGTTCAAGAAGACTGATGACAAAAAACAGGCCACATTTATAGGGTGTTTAAAACTTTTAACCAACATACTGATTGTCCCCTGTTGGATGATGACTACAATGCCTGTCTATCTGGTGCAACACACACACACACACACGCACACACACACACACACACACACACACACACACACACACACACACACACACACACACACACACACACACACAAAACAATTCCAGCATGTGAATTGCAGAATCTGAATCTTTAACTGTTTTGCATCTCACAAAATAAATAAGTATGCATTAATTAACTGATTAGTCATACTCTGTCTTGCCTTATACCATATTGTAAGCAGTGGTGCATCATTCTAGTAATTTCTCCATTTAATACACATAAGCAAACTACACAGTCATTCCTGTATCCATGGCATCCTGTTTATTCTGAATTTGTTGACCTTTCTCAGCTGTGAATATATAGCTTATTTTCTATAAGAACCTTTCATCTTAAGAAGTGGATCATTAAACAGAGAAATTTGTTTTTATCTGCATGTATAAAAGAGTTTGTGATATAATTAGTATATTGTAATGCATTTTGGGAAGTCTCCCCTAAACATAACCTGCCACATATTGCATGTTTCCTAGACACCAATACTGATATTTCTGATTCAGTGTTTAGTGCCCTACACTGATTTAAAGTCTGCTGCCTCCAGTACCATTTGATGCAGGCATTTGTCTGCTGTACTCAGTCTGCCTTCATAATAGGTAAGCATTCTTTTCGAGAACACTTTCCTGGGAATATACATTATTTTATCTGCACTTTCTTTCTTTCTTTGGGTAGGATAATGAAAGAGTGCTAACATACCATACAAATAAAACACTGAGATATGACAATATTGACAAAAAAAATCATTCATTTATTCTCTGACTACATGCTTTTTGCAGGGAAGCTGGATCATATCTTAATCAGTGTTTGCAAGGCAGAGAAACTAATCCTGGACAGAATGCCAGTTAATCACATAATGTCCAGACACACACACACACACACACACACACACACACACACACACACACACACACACACACACACACACACGCACGCACATACACACGCACGCACGCGCACACACACACACACACACACGCACACACAAAACCCTACATGTAAACAGAGGGACACTAGTTTACTTACGGTATATATTTGGGAAGTGGAAGAAAACAGCAACACCTGGCAAAAATCCATGTGAGAAATGAGAATACTTGTGAATTTTACACAGACCACACTCCAGCAAAAAAAAAAAAAAAGAACAGTCTGAAAAGCCAAGCAGTCTGAGGCAGCATGTCTAACTGCTGCAATACTGTCCTGCAGTTTGGGGCAAATGAAAATGTTAGATATTTGTAACAAAGTCCTGCAAATAACAAATGTGATCAAATCACGTAGCTGCTTTAGCCTGCTTATCCTTTTAAGGTCATTACTGGTGCTATGTGCCATTGCACACCTACTTTGTACTGATATGAAGCTCTGTATTTCACTGTGGTTACAGTGGTGCAAGTATTCAATAAAATGTAGCCATTAGCATTTTAGTGATGTAGAAACACTGAAAAAGCTGGAATGAATGTTGAAAATAAAAGCTTTTAGTCATTGTGGCCAGAAAGTCTTGCTAGGATTCATGAAGGGGAGTGGTGACATACATGGTTAGGCTTCCAAGGAGAAAGAGCAAACAAAGAAAAGAGTTCATTAGAAGCTGTCAGCAAAGGAATTCTGGGTGCAGATGTAGCTCCATTACTTACTGTATAAAATAAAATCTCTTGCTGGCAGAGGGTTATTAAGGTATTGGAAGGGTTAGAGGGAGGGAAATGAATTGCTTTTCTTTGCTAGTTCAAGGCATAGTAAACATTTCTTTTTATTATCATTTCAGAAACGGGATTTAACATATATAGTTACTTTGTGCCAGTTAATTATTACCCCAGTGATGCTTAATGGTTTGGAGGGTTACAATTAACTTTTCAAATGTATTTGATGTGAAAAGCAAACTTCTGTTGATGAACTTCATAGTAGGAGGGGGGAGGGTAATGAAAACGCTTTGTGTTTTCCAAGACTCTTTCTTGTCCTTTCAGCATGTTCCTTTCTCTTGTAAGGAATTTCATTCTTGAAGTAAGATGGAATTTCTCTTTTACTATAATCCTTTTAATGTTGAAGCACCTTTGGAAAATACATTTCTAGAAGATATGAAAGCGTCAGAAGTGAAAAATGGACTATTTTCTCTGCCAGCAATTAATACCAGTAAGGCTTGGCAAGAAAAGTTCTGCTGTGCACTGTTAAGCAGTGCAGTAACAGTAATGTTTTGTGGCACAGGTCCTGGTATTTGCATTGGACTGGGTGCCAGAAAGACTTTTTTTTCCCTTTCTGTATCTCCAAATTATTTTCAAATCAGGAAAAGTGAGCTCTGTTGTAAAACCATGGCATACAGCAATAATGAAATTGTGTATTTTCTCCAGTCATGAATGGTGTGGTGTGTTTTAAAGAATAAAAAAGTAAATTGATGAGCTTAGCTGTCCATTGGGTTCAAAAAGATACAAAACGGTGCTCAGTGATCAACATTTTTGCTGGAGAGAATACCTATTACATAACACAATGCAGCCTGAATATATTTGCATTTTTACTTGAGCTACTGTTCTTGAATGTAGGTATAGTTTACTACCATACACTGAAAAGAATCACTCCTTGGTTAGAGAACTTGAGTTCAAGAAATAACAGAATAACCTAGTGCACAGCTTTTATTAACGCCTTCCTTCCCTTTCTACACAAAATATATGTATAACAGGCAGCCTTCAGAGCATCTTACCACAGTTCCTTAATTAACAACACCTGCTCTGCAATACCCCACCCTAAAAACCACAATCTCTGATTAGAGTGTTAAGCCTAAGAAATTATTTATAATTATATCTGTGACTTAATATGGAGTCCAGCCTACCACACATAATATAATCTTATTCTAGACTGTGCTGTGTCATTTCACATTCTTAATGTGGCACAGTTTATCATGTAATTAATGGATACACACCATGACCTCATAACGAGAATGTAAAATAGTGCCAGATGAGTGGAGATATATTTACATGGTGCCTGCCACACAAGGCTGCTTGTGCTGCATACACTCAGTAAAAATATAAATTTTTAGACTGTTTAGTCAGGGGTTGGCGACTTAAAGGTAGGGTATTATAAAAGCAAGTCCTGTCTTTCTCATGTGTAGAACCATTTAAATCTTCAAGACATCTGTTTTATGGCATGTTGCATTAGCAGACAAATGATGTGCACTTCCTTTGGCCATGAAGGTGTCTGTGATCCTGTTAAAGCGTGATGCTGTTTTACAGAGAAAAATTATAACATGAGTGTAGTTTACATTAACAACCATTTGACTGAAACCAGCACCTCTAATGGAACTTCTGATTTTTCTTTCCCTGAGTGTGGGGCTTCATTCTCCCATCACCTCACATAAGGCAGATTCCCTTGCACCTCGCCTATTATAATTAACTCCAAAATTGCCAGCCTTACGAGAAAGTTTTATATGTCTCAAAAGTTGTGTTTCATCATTTATTCACAGGATTTCTACATTTCAAAAGCTGTGTCTAATCAGTTATTCCCAAATGACTGGACATCGGTCAACAAGTAGGTGACTAGATATTTTATGATATAGAGTATTAATGTCTCACTCATTTCAGATAACAATACCTGATAGTACATGCCCGTTAGGTATCTGAAAGGGAACCCTTTGCATAATACTCATGTATTTATTTCATTTAATTTTGTTGACTTTGGAAATACTACCAGACTGACTGAGCATATATACATGACAGACTTGGGAGATACACTCTATGCAAATACAGTACAATGCAGACATGCTGTATACGCTATGTAATGAAAGACTATCCAATTAAGATTCATTGAAAGACATCTTTCTTTAGTCTAACACAGTATATTATAGGTTAAAAAAAACAAGATGCGTCGTTACTGTGTCATGGCACATTGCAGGTAAGGAAAAAATGGTATACAGTTGTGAGTCCACTGAGGGTTGTAGAATTATGACATTTGTGTTTCTCAATGTAATCTGCTATGGCAACTGTAACCCATGTGCATAGATAATGATTGGTGTTTGTTGAAAGGGAAAAGAATGATGCATAAATACATTATCTTAGATGTATATTAGATTTATGTTTATACTGTATGCACATGAAGTATTCTGCACTGTGATCTAAAGTAACTGAGGGCTAGCAGCAATGATTACCACTGGTGCAGGGGGAAGGAACTTCCTGCTTTCCTAGAACCATACTCTGTTAATGCATTGTTTCTTTTCTAAATTCCATTGTGCATTAAATTAATCATTTTCTAAGCTGTACTCTCATGATCTATGAACTGCAGCAAGCATTTCTTACAGCACCTATTCCATAACCTTCCATTTTTTTCTCTTAAAAAGCAGCACACATGTATACCAGAGCATATTGTCCCTCCCTCATTAGTACCAGAGTCTCACTTTGTATATATAGCCCTAACAAATCTTACATCCTACTATGCCCCCCTCACACTCACTCCATAGTACAGACCAACAACTACAACACATATACAAACCCAATAAAAATATTGGTAAACTATTATGAAAATACTCAGTATCTCACACATGGAACAAACTCCCACTCCACGTCAGATGGATTAGATATTCCAGTAGTTTCAAAAAGAAATGAAACACTTTCTATCAGAGTCTTGGACATGCCCCTGCCATGACCCCACATAAAATTCTTCCTCCTCCCTCTACTCCGAATTTTTTTGCACTACAACTTTTTCCTAGAAACACTTAACAAATTAAGGCTAATCTATGTACTTGATTTTTCTTAGGCCACATGAGCATGCAGTTTGATTACTTTGTTTTACTTTATCAACTTTTCCTTACTTGTATCTAACACTAGATGTTATTAACCATATTATAAAACTACAGCTTGACAGTTTTGTACTGTTGAATTTTGACATATCCCTCTGTTGTTCTTCTGTGTTTACCTGTATTTTACTCATTTCTGAAAATTTTGTATAACTACTACTTCAGTTGTGTCAGTTTTTTTGGAGCGTTTCTCCTTGGGTCTCCACTGAAAATGGGCACGTGTTCATTTGGACCAACCTGGTTAACAAATGTCAAATAAATAAATAAAATATAGAGAAGTTTTCAAAATTCACCAAGGTTCTTGGCAGAGAGTTAAACATGATTTCTTGACAATGAATGAGAATGGCAAGGAGCAGTGTAGCCAAAGGAGTGGAAATATTTAGCAAAGTCATTCGGTTCTTAACTCAAATGGTGTTAAAATTACAGTCGTTGTTTCAATGATGTTTTAAATGCACAATTCTCTAGTCATATGGTTTGTTACTGTTATACATTTTTTCTTTTGCAAAGCACTTTGAAGATCTAAAGCAGTGTTAAAATAAATCCAAGTCTGTAACACAAAGTGCTTAGAATACTCTCAACCAGCAGGACAAATCCAGAGAACTGAAGCCAAAAATCGACAGACTTCCATTTGCAAGTGCCAATTATAAACTGGATTGCTCCTGTGGAAAAAAGGCTCTTCTTTTCTGTGTAGGGGTACGTACCAAGACTTGACACAGATTATCACCAGCATGGGGACCATGTAGTTTATCTAGCATGGTTTTTATTTTCTTTTTGACAGCTTTAGACTACATAAACCTTTAAAAAAATAGTTGCAGTGAGAATAATTTCCCAAGAATTCTGAAATATACATGAATAACTTAAAACTGACTTTATACTGAGAAGTGCAGTGCAGAGTAGGGGGTAACCCTAGCCGAAAACCTTCACAGTAAGACAGTAGACGTTCTATAGCAGAGATGGTATTTTGCTAAGCTATGCCGCTTGCTTATTGCATCCTGACCCATTCTTTGGCTATTGTTCAATTACAGCCCTTCATTCTTTCTCTTTCTTTAGCGACATCACATTAATGGTATAAACAGCACGCAAACGCCTTGTTCTCTAATGACGAGAATGTACTTCTGATTTTCTTTATTGTTTACAGTAAGAGGGGCAGTCAATCACAGAATCGTTTCTGTTTTTGCTCACTTGAGAGCTCTTTCATATCTGTTGCATGGCTGGATTATTCCCCTGCTGTTCATTGTGGAACCAAAAGATCTGACAAGTGGAAACAAGCTGTCATTCAGGACATGCAAGATATTACTCAGCAAGCAACTGGAAAGCAACTGGAGGTAGGCAGGAAACATGAACTCCTTGCATTTCTATTTACAGGCAAACTTTCTTAATTGGTTAACATTCACCTGTTTACCACCTCTCAAACATTGCTGTAGCTGCTAGATAAGTTTGTGAAACACTCCTATTAACATACAATTTTAAAGGTCAAACACAAGCTCTGACCTACTTCTACTAATGCAGTTGACATACTTAGCTTTTTTTCTATTGTTTGACTAAATATAGATTTTTTTAATGTTTTTTTTTCTCCTTCACTCCTTGTCAACCATGTAGCCCCTTCCTTCATTTCCCATTTGTTTCTCACCTTCTTCCCTCATGGTCTAGGCTAATAGGAGGTTGGGTAGGGGAGAGAAGAGTTGGGGATTACAGCAGTCATCCTGCAGGGAAGTACAGAGATTTTCTCCTTAGCACCTTCTTGTGGATTTTTGATGTTTACATATTCCTACAATGCCAGGCCCCACTGACACATGGGTACTTCAATGCAAGCATGTAATTTTTAGACCAGTGAATACTCTTTGGTGGGTAGACACTTCTTGGTCCTTTGCATTACCTGCTGTGACACCTGTCCTTCCATACGAATTAGCAGTTCAGTAGACTGAGTGCCCTCATCTCTTAAGGATGCTTCGATTAGTGTTGGCTACTCACATCTAGCTACCCACCCATCACTGTCTGGGTAAATAACTAGTCCTCGGTCATCTGGGTTGCACTCAGGACTTTATCCCTCTGTACCATACAGCTGGTTATGACTGAATGTATAACGTCTTCCTGATCGCTAGGGTTGTTGATGCATTTTCTTACCGAAGAACACACTGTGCCTTAATGACATCTAGCCATGTACAATGTAGAGTATTCCATACTGAAATGTCACAGATGACATTCACATTTATGTATCTCTTGGTTTGTTTATTTATTTACATTTTGTTGCCTGGATTGTCAATCTGGCAGTGCTCTTTTACACTAATTCCAGCAATGATGAAATACCAAGAGAATAATAATTCAAGCATAAAGTGTGAATGCAGTACAAACAGTAATCACCTAGTAAGCATGATGTATTTAAAGAATAATTAACTGTGGTCATCATAGTACAAAGCATCATTCAACTAAAAATAAACTATAACAAAAATAATTTGTCAGAGCAGCTGTAACAAGAAGAACAGTAATAATATACATTAGAAAAAAGCCAGTGAAGTACTCCGATATAAGCACTGAGATTAGCAAAATGTTACCTCTTGGGACCTAATGTATCTCCAGCAAGTGACGGAGTTTGTCCTTTGCACCAGTCATAATTCACACCTTTTCACCAACTTCACTGACATAGAAAGATAAAGCCCTGACTAATGACCCAGTCAGCCTGTGTTTGATTAGTAAATTAGGTGTTTGCATGAACTGGCTTAGGAAGGATTATGGGATGGAGAGCAGCGTTGCAACTTTCCACACTCCCTTGGAGGAAGGCAGCAAATACAAATAAGGCCTGGGGGCATGTGCTTGGATCATCAAACTGGTGCTTGAAGGTGGGCTTTAACATGGGTGCACTGAAGCATGCACTTACATAAAGAAGGTATTGTGATCCCCCTGGTGATGTGGACCTTACATTCCCCTTACCCAGGGGGAGGGGTTAGGGCCATAACAGTAATGTCCTCATTGCTGGGATACCCAGTAAGGGCACCAACAACCTCCACAGATGCTTGAATGATGGCTCTTCAGCACAGCTCTTACCTTTGTACTGGTCAAATAAACTCCAGCTCAATTGGGAGAGGATGACGATCAGAAGGCATGGAGGCAAAAAGATTGTAGAAAAAGTCTCACCTATTTTCTTAGAAGCACTCATGACTGGTTGCATGTGCACTTAATCTGGCACACACACTTTGTTGGTATGTGCCTGCCACATAACTACACCTAGCCCCAGCTACTACCATTGTTTCCCAAGCACTAATAACAACACTTCCTGAAAATCAAGAAATAACATTATGAAGGCATACATACATATACATGTGCCATGTCTACAAAGAGGTTGGGCTGAGGCTGTATGAACCTAACCAAGCACAGGAATGGAAAATATAGTATTTATAAGCATTAGCAAGGGTCCCCTCATAGACTAAATGATAATAGAGCAAATGTATGTTTTACATGTAAACTGGGAACTTTCTACAAATGCACTGAATTCATAGCAATTAACCCAGTAGGGTGGATACAACCAAAGGACAGTCAAATAATCAAGTTTAAGAAGGTTCTGACCTAGAATACCAAAGGAAGCCTGATTCCTATAGCCATGACTAAGACAATAATGCTTGATGATGTAGATTAATGAACATACGTTTTAACTGCTTAGCACAAGAAATCTGGACAAATCCAAAAATAACTGGAGGCAAAGGCCCAAAAATAAGGACAGATTTAAAATATTCCTCTGATAAACTTAGAAAGCTGCTAAAATAATAGGACTGGTGTTAGCAAGCCTTTTCTGAAGGATATGAAGTCTGAAATTCAAATGTTCATCATTCTTTAGTGACTTCAATCATCAGTAATTTGCCAAAAAACTGCAAATTTTATGAGGAACAGACTAAAAACATGAGGCAAACATCTGGACATTCTGTGAAAATCTGGATGGTTGGGAAATATGCTAATGAACACATGGCTGCAGCACAGCTATCTACAGTAGAGATGTTCTAGAAGCATGCAGTGGGGGCATTCTTGAAATATGCACAGGAAGCAATCACTTATCTACAAGAGTGGTTTATACGACCACAGCATTTTCAAAGGGTGATGAGTCACCTGATAGCAAAAGATACTGTAAGGAACAATCCACTAGAAATAACTTGCTTCATGAAAGTGCTAGCATCCCCTCATTGAGCAAGGAAGATGAACATCTGTTTGGGTTTCCAAAAAGGTAAAATTTTGAGCTAGCAGGGCAATCCAAGATGTGAGGGGCTTACTCTGCCATGGTTTTTGCCCCAGCAAAGAAAACTGGGAGATGAATGAACCAGTTCAGGAATAATTTAGAAAACCTTTCTGAAGGGAATATTGTTTATTCATAAGAAACACCTTATCCTTGTAAAAGACCATAGATGTTTCCCTAGGCATGAGGGCCTGCAACTCTGACATCCTAGAGGCAGTGTGATGTCCACTGGTTTAGTAACCTGGAGTTATAGATATGTATCCCAAAGAGTACCTGTTCTTCAGAATCACCTTCCTCTTCGCATAAAGCAAAGTACTTCTCTTACAATATTCAAATGTAATCTGGACAAATGGATGGGTAATCACAAATTCACACCTTGTTCAGCACATATCATACAGCTAAAAAATAGCATACTTAAAGCTGTATACCCCAACATCATTTTACAACTAGGACACCTGAAACTGTAGGTCCTGATACTCAGAAAATAAATTGCACTTGAATAAAAAAAAAAAAAAAAAAAAAAGAAAAGAAAAGAAAATTGGACATTGTGTGTTTCATCATTAACGTGGTTTTGCAGGAGGGCTTTCACACTGTACTCTCCATTCCTCTTATTTACATATACTGTCTCTGAGATCACTGTACCACTGCATGGACAAAATTAATTCCTGTAGTTTTTATAATAGTTGCATAAAACAGTTATTCTGTATCTGAACCACCTAAATGTTATAAGAAACAGAATAAGCAACTAAAACATTACAAGAATAAGCTTTTATCTAGGCAAAAAAGTGAAGTTCTGTTCTTCGTACTGGCCGGGTGTATGTGTCGGCCTGCAAAAATCTGATGTATGTCCCACTTTGGTCATTTGAAAAGGTGGCAACCCTAAAAGGTCCTCATGTGTAAATTTACTATAGAAAGAGGAAACATCTGTGGAAACAATTTATAGATAACACAAGTTTTCAGAGATGGATGATACATGTCAAAGTTGAGGCTTCAGTATTCATAACTATCTTTACAGACGATGACTGTGTCACTGAGATAATTCAGTAAGGCAGTTCTTCATTGCAAGACTTGTTTAAGTGTGATTCTGAAGTGTGCCCCAGATGTGCAGATCCCAAAACAAGACTTTATTAAAGCAGCTTTTGAAAACATGCATATTCAAATTCAAGTTTATTTAGGTACTTACAAGCTAAGAACCATTGCTATAAAAAAGTATAATTATGGCACCAGAACATAAAACTGCAGTAATAGTTGGAAAAGATCGTAGGCCAGCATGAGTAGGTAAGTATTAAAACTGGCTAGCATAAGGGAACTCTCCCAGACTGTGGAAGAAGGTTCCCAAATTGAGAGGTATTACAGCAAAATGTAACTGACACCCAGGGTTACTAAATGTACTCTAGAAACCTTCAGTAACATTTGAACAGAGGAATGGAAATCTCAAACAGGGTTGTGTGACATCAAAAGATCTTTCAGATAAAGGGAATACATATCGTGCATGGCCAATAACATTGAAAGTAAAACCTGACCCAGTGCCACCTCTGCAGAACTAAAGTAATTTGTTGGCATTTAAACCAGTGATTACTGATCAGACTAGATAAGGGGATAAGTTTAATATTGTTGACTTGTGCTTATGTGAAGTCTGGGTCTGAGTGGCTTGTGTGGTGTTAGTGTTGAGGAAAGAGTTTTCATTAAATAATGTGCATGACTGAGGTTAGGGATGGCAGTAGGGCTATGGTTACTGTTATCACACACAAGTATGGTGGACCTGGGGGGTGGGGTGAAGCAACCTCTAACCATGTCACCTAAATTCAGTACTCTATCAATCCCGATATTAGATTTATACAATGCCGTGTACTGCTGTTGACAAGTGAAGCTTCTGTATATGAACGATACTCTAAATTATTTGCATATATTATCTATGTCTCTAATGTTACTCTCACAAGCTTGCACATATTCTTTTCATAGATAAATCCTGTACTTTTTGCTGTTAGTACCTAACAAAAAGAAGACAGGTTTCCATACACATGCTGCTTGCAAAATGAACAGCACCCATACACTCAAACAGGCACACAGATGCATTCTTGTGCACACACACACACACACACACACACACACACACACACACACACACACAAACACTCCATTACCTGTAAATGGGTCCAGAAGTAGTAAACCAGGTCCAACTCCATTGTCTCGAAGCAGCAAACCCGCGCTCGACTTAATACTTCCCTGCAAGAGCTTTGAACTCAACTTACCTCACTCCTGATTGGTCCTGTGCTCAAATCCCTGCTTACCTCTCTCCTGATTGGTCCTGCGCTCAAATCCCTGCTTACCTCTCTCCTGATTGGTCCTGTCTGCGGCTCAAGCAGTCTGGAGCTCCTCCCTTCTGTGCGGTCGTCTACCGCACAGCATCTTGGGCATCTGCATGGCAGAAAATACCTTCTCTACATCTGGACTGCTGACTCAGGCAGTCGGAGTTCGGACAGATTCCTGGGCATCTGCAGGGCAGTCAGTGTGCCCGCGCATGCACGGCAGTTCCGGTACTCATTAAAAAAGAAAAGTTTTTTTTTAAAGTTTATGTTTCACGTTATGTATTTCTTTTATTTCTAGGTGGGAGGGCTGCAGTCCTGCAGACTGATAGCACGAGCCGCCCCTGAATGAATGAGAATGGCAAGGAGCAGTGTAGCCAAAGGAGTGGAAATATTTAGCAAAGTCATTCGGTTCTTAACTCAAATGATGTTGAAATTACAGTCGTTATTTCAATGATGTTTTAAATGCACAATTCTCTAGTCATATGGTTTGTTACTGTTATATATTTATTCTTTTGTAAAGCACTTTGTTGATCTAAAGCAGTGTTAAAATAAATCCAAGTCTGTAACACAAAGTGCTTAGAATATTCTCAACCAGCAGGACAAATCCAGAGAACTGAAGCCAAAAATCGACAGACTTCCATTTGCAAGTGCCAATTATAAACTGGATTGCTCCTGTGGAAAAAAGGCTCTTATTTTCTGTGTAGGGGTATGTACCAAGACTTGACACAGATTATCACCAGCATGGGGACCATGTAGTTTATCTAGCATGGTTTTTATTTTCTTTTTGACAGCTTTAGACTACATAAACCTTTAAAAAAAATAGTTGCAGTGAGAATGATTTCCCAAGAATTCTGAAATATACATGAATAACTTGAAACTGACTTTATACTGAGAAGTGCAGAGCAGAATAGGGGGTAACCCTAGCCGAAAACCTTCTCAGTAAGACAGTAGACGTTCTATAGCAGAGATGGTATTTTGCCAAGCTATGCCGCTTGCTTATTGCATCCTGACCCATTCTTTGGCTATTGTTCAATTACAGCCCTTCATTCTTTCTCTTTCTTTAGCGACATCACATTAATGGTATAAACAGCACGCAAACGCCTTGTTCTCGAATGACGAGAATGTACTTCTGATTTTCTTTATTGTTTACAGTAAGAGGGGCAGTCAATCACAGACTAGTTTCTGTTTTTGCTCACTTGAGAGCTCTTTCAAATCTGTTGCATGGCTGGATTATTCCCCTGCTGTTCATTGTGGAACCAAAAGATCTGGCAAGTGGAAACAAGCAAGATATTACTCAGCAAGCAACTAGAAAGCAACTGAATTTATGGATGTAGGCAGGAAACACGAACTCCTTGCATTTCTATTTACAGGCAAACTTTCTTAATTGGTTAACATTCACCTGTTTACCACCTCTCAAACATTGCTGTAGCTGCTAGATAAGTTTGTGAAATACTCCTATTAACATACAATTTTAAAGGTCAAACACAAGCTCTGACCTACTTCTACTAATGCAGTTGACTCATACTTAGCTTTTTTTCTATTGTTTGACTAAATATAGATTTTTTTATTGTTTTTTTTCTCCTTCACTCCTTGTCAACCATGTAGCCCCTTCCTTCATTTCCCATTTGTTTCTCACCTTCTTCCCTCATGGTCTAGGCTAATAGGAGGTTGGGTAGTGGAGAGAAGAGTTGGGGATTACAGCAGTCATCCTGCAGTGAAGTACAGAGATTTTCTCCTTAGCACCTTCTTGTGGATTTTTGATGTTTACATATTCCTACAATGCCAGGCCCCACTGACACATGGGTACTTCAATGCAAGCATGTACTTTTTAGACCAGTGAATACTCTTTGGTGGGTAGACACTTCTTGGTCCTTTGCATTGCCTGCTGTGACACCTGTCCTTCCATACGAGTTAGCAGTTCAGTAGACTGAGTGCCCTCATCTCTTAAGGATGCTTCGATTAGTGTTGGCTACTCACATCTAGCTACCCACCCATCACTGTCTGGGTAAATAACTAGTCCTGGGTCATCTGGGTTGCACTCAGGACTTTATCTCTCGGTACCATACAGCTGGTTATGACTGAACGTATAACGTCTTCCTGATCACTAGGGTTGTTGATGCATTTTCTTACCGAAGAACACACTGTGCCTTAATGACATCTAGCCATGTACAATGTAGAGTATTCCATAATGAAATGTCACAGATGACATTCACATTTATGTATCTGTTGGTTTCTTTATTTATTTACATTTTGTTGCCTGGATTGTCAATCTGACAGTGCACTTTTACACTAATTCCAGCAATGATGAAATACCAAGAGAATAATAATTCAAGCATAAAGTGTGAATGCAGTACAAACAGTAATCACCTAGTAAGCATGATGTATTTAAAGAATAATTAACTGTGGTCATCATAGTACAAAGCATCATTCAACTAAAAATAAACTATAACAAAAATAATTTGTCAGAGCAGCAGTAATAAGAAGAACAGTAATAATATACATTAGAAAAAAGCCAGTGAAGTACTCCGATATAAGCACTGAGATTAGCAAAATGTTACCTCTTGGGACCTAATGTATCTCCAGCAAGTGACTGAGTTTGTCCTTTGCACCAGTCATAATTCACACCTTTTCACCAACTTCACTGACATAGAAAGATAAAGCCCTGACTAATGACCCAGTCAGCCTGTGTTTGATTAGTAAATTAGGTGTTTGCATGAACTGGCTTAGGAAGGATTATGGGATGGAGAGCAGCATTGCAACATTCCACACTCCCTTGGAGGAAGGCAGCAAATACAAATAAGGCCTGGGGGCATGTGCTTGGATCATCAAACTGGTGCTTGAAGGTGGGCTTTAACATGGGTGCACTGAAGCATGCACTTACATAAAGAAGATATTGTGATCCCCTTGGTGATGTGGACCTTACATTCCACTTACCCAGGGGAGGGGTTAGGGCCATAACAGTAATGTCCTCATTGCTGGGATACCCAGTAAGGGCACCAACAACCTTCACAGATGCTTGAATGATGGCTCTTCAGCACAGCTCTTACCTTTGTACTGGGCAAATAGACTCCAGTTCAGTTGTGAGAGGATGACGATCAGAAGGCATGGAGGCAAAAAGATTGTAGAAAAAGTCTCACCTATTTTCTTAGAAGCACTCATGACTGGTTGCATGTGCACTTAATCTGGCACACACACTTTGTTGGTATGTGCCTGCCACATAACTACACCTAGCCCCAGCTACTACCATTGTTTCCCAAGCACTAATAACAACACTTCCTGAAAATCAAGAAATAACATTATGAAGGCATACATACATATACATGTGCCATGTCTACAAAGAGGTTGGGCTGAGGCTGTATGAACCTAACCAAGCACAGGAATGGAAAATATAGTATTTATAAGCATCAGCAAGGGTCCCCTCATAGACTAAATGATAAAAGAGCAAATGTATGTTTTACATGTAAACTGGGAACTTTCTACAAATGCACTGAATTCATAGCAATTAATCCAGTAGGGTGGATACAACCAAAGGACAGTCAAATAATCAAGTTTAAGAAGGTTCTGACCTAGAATACCAAAGGAAGCCTGATTCCTATAGCCATGACTAAGACAATAATGCTTGATGATGTAGATTAATGAACATACGTTTTAACTGCTTAGCACAAGAAATCTGGACAAATCCAAAAATAACTGGAGGCAAAGGCCCAAAAATAAGGACAAATTTAAAATATTCCTCTGATAAACTTAGAAAGCTGCTAAAATAATAGGACTGGTGTTAGCAAGCCTTTTCTGAAGGATATGAAG
The DNA here is from genome assembly GCF_019279795.1 of Protopterus annectens. Classification (NCBI taxonomy): domain Eukaryota; kingdom Metazoa; phylum Chordata; order Ceratodontiformes; family Protopteridae; genus Protopterus; species Protopterus annectens. Next base: position 220,870,968 of record NC_056746.1, on the reverse strand, counting down.
TTTGAAATTCAAATGTTCATCATTCTTTAGTGACTTCAATCATCAGTAATTTGCCAAAAAAATGCAAATTTTATGAGGAACAGACTAAAAACATGAGGCAAACATCTGGACATTCTGTGAAAATCTGGATGGTTGGGAAATATACTAATGAACACATGGCTGCAGCACAGCTATCTACAGTAGAGATGTTCTAGAAGCATGCAGTGGGGGCATTCTTGAAATATGCACAGGAAGCAATCACTTATCTACAAGAGTGGCTTATACGACCACAGCATTTTCAAAGGGTGATGAGTCACCTGATAGCAAAAGATACTGTAAGGAACAATCCACTAGAAATAACTTGCTTCGCGAGTGCTAGCATCCCCTCATTGAGCAAGGAAGATGAACATCTGTTTGGGTTTCCAAAAAGGTAAAATTTTGAGCTAGCAGAGCAATCCAAGATGTGAGGGGCTTACTCTGCCATGGTTTTTGCCCCAGCAAAGAAAACTGGGAGATGAATGAACCAGTTCAGGAATAATTTAGAAAACCTTTCTGAAGGGAATATTGTTTATTCATAAGAAACACCTTATCCTTGTGAAAGGCCATAGATGTTTCCCTAGGCATGAGGGCCTGCAACTCTGACATCCTAGAGGCAGTGTGATGTCCACTGGTTTAGTAACCTGGAGTTATAGATATGTATCCCAAAGAGTACCTGTTCTTCAGAATCACCTTCCTCTTCGCATAAAGCAAAGTACTTCTCTTACAATATTCAAATGTAATCTGGACAAATGGATGGGTAATCACAAATTCACACCTTGTTCAGCACATATCATACAGCTAAAAAATAGCATACTTAAAGCTGTATACCCCAACATCATTTTAAAACTAGGACACCTGAAACTGTAGGTCCTGATACTCAGAAAATAAATTGCACTTGAATAAAAAAAAAAAAAAAAAAAAAAAGAAAAGAAAATTGGACATTGTGTGTTTCATCATTAACGTGGTTTTGCAGGAGGGCTTTCACACTGTACTCTCCATTCCTCTTATTTACATACACTGTCTCTGAGATCACTGTACCACTGCATATGGGGAATATTCTGAGGTACTAAAACCTTAATAGTTGGTATATACTCCCTCTATTTACACCTGTATTTCCACTATTGTTTTTGTTATATTCAATGCTTTACATTACCAACAATTTTATTCTGATTGTGGTAGATTCCATGAATGTGGATTCAGTTATCTGCCATACATCTGAACATCTTTTCCTGAATATTTCAATGTGGTTATCAAGTTTCTGTGTTTGCAAAGATAGCATGTGTTTTTTTTTTGCAGCAATTTCTAAGTTGTTTGTACTTAACAGAAAAAGATGGCTAATCTGTTCCTGTGTTAATTAGCCACTGCCTTATCCTTGACAATTATTTATGTTTTTTAATGAATCATACATCCAAGAGAGACAGAAAGAAGCTTGTTTTCCCTTAATTAAATTAGTGGCACAATGCTATTTAAAATACCTAGGATGATCTTAGCCAAGTCATTAACAACATTCAGGAAGGTAATTTAGAATCCTCCATTTTTTAAATATTTAGTTAATCTAGTCTTAATCAAGTCTTTTCACATGCCTGACATAAAACCTGTGAACCGAAGTTAATTTGCCTTGATTATGAATCAACATAGCTTCATGAAACTGCAGATCATATTGTGATCCCTTATTGTGTCAGACAGAATTAGAGTGGCTGAGATGTTGTCCATGCAGAATGAAAGTAACCTTTCTACAGTGCTCTCCCTATCAGATAGCTGTTGCTATGATTCATGACAGTTTTTAACTGACAAAGGTCAGAGAGATGTAAAAGTCCATTTTAACCCTATTGGCCTGGTGGTTCATTATGACCCAATCCCAATTAAAATCACCAAAACATAAAACTATATATATATATATATATATATATATATATATATATATATATATATATATATATATATATATATATATATATTATTTCTAAGGATTGAATGCTAAAAACATTCTTTGGCTAGGGTACAGCACTAACCACGCCTCTGGGGATTTTGTCCTGCCAGAACATTATATAAATCAAAAAAATAACTATATTGCTCTTTATGAGAAATTTTAGCCTTTGTTATATATGTTGTTGTGTCTTTCGGCTTTTCCCGATATGCCTTTGTTATACATAATGGATCAAATTAATTTGGTTGTGTCAAAGACTAGCAAATGCTCATCTTTGTTGCACATAAAATTGACATTTTAATGTATAAGATTATTATTTTATACTACCCCAGTAAACAAATATAAATAAATAAATTAGGGTATGAAAGAATAATATTAGAAGAATGGGTCAGATATGAAGCAGTCTTGGACACAACATTAGCACATGGATTAAGATGAAAGCCTCCTGAGGTTGGACTCTAATCCAAAGCAGCTACAGAGGATGAGGTATGCTAATATAAATTTATTCTTTTAACAGGATATTTTATACTTCAATCCATTTCATTATCAAGACTCTGTATATCTGACTTGTGCATATTATTTTTCAAAGTTTTGTGAGTGCATGAAGTTAACAGATACCATGAGATGTGTTCAGTGCCCTGAAAGGCATGGAATTACAATGTGGTAATATCAGGTAATGGTTGCAGTGTGAAAGTACAGAGTTTAATAGAATTTTTTGAACAATGAGAGTTTCAGCATGTTATCTTTTGCCCTAACCATGTACATTCTAATGGTCAAGTTAAGAGGGTAGAGCAGATGGTCAAGAAACTTATGAAGTAAATAAAGCATTAACTGTGATTGTTACAATCACACATGATTGGGAGGGTGGCCTAATGGTTAAGGTGTTTGCCTTACAAACACAAGGTGCAGGGTTTAAGTCTTACAACAGATAATTGGCTAGGCATAAAATGACTTGCAATGGCAGTTAGCCTAGTATGAACCTATGACTTTAATGGAATACATAATAAAGAAATAGTCCATTGCAAGATAACGGTCTACCTCCTGCCCAGCTACTGAAGGATAACAAATTGAGGAGCAGAATTTCTACAGTTACATGTTTATTAACTTATGGTTATTAAATCCGTGTGCAAAAGAGTAAAACAAATCCAGTCTAGACAGAAATGTTGTTACAAGCATCCATCATCTCTAAAAAAGGAAGATAATACGAATTTAGCAATATACTGATATCAGTAAGAAGTTCTAGATGGAAAATGTCTCAAAAGAAGATATTCGTTCAAAACAAATATATCTCAGAGCACGTGTAGAATACAAAGATTTTGTTCATGATATTTTTATAGGTTACATAAGCCTTGCTCATGATATCTTCAGAAAGCTAAGGTATTCAAAGAAATAACCAAGGATGTAGCCAAAAGAAGTGCCCCAAGGGGAATTTTCTAAAGCAGGATGTTACAATGGAGAATCTTGATAAATTGTTGAGATTTGTCACCCAAGGTTCCCAGTCATCTCTAACACTCCAGAACAGGACACATCATCTCCTAAGTATTACAAATATGGAAGACCGTTCAGAAAATCATCTTAAAGTACAGAAAGCTCATGAACTGACATGTGTTATCAATTATTCAAAAATGCATTATGACATCTGACATGCATCAGAAAAACTGGAGAGCAAACCAAAGGCAATCCAGAAAGCTCAAATCGGGTCTGATATCCCACTTGTGACCCAGAGAGTAATAGGACTAACAAGAAACAGAGTACAAAGGATTAGACCAGATATACTCATTTTAGCTAGCAGATCTTGGAGACCCTCTTTATGATGCAATCCCTGCAGGAAGACTAAAGACACCTTATTGAAGTTTCAAGAAGTTTATTCAGTTAAGTAGGTAGATGGATGAGTGTTCTTGTGGCTAGGGGATCAGAAGTTTACCCTGGTCTGGAACCTATTTCTCTAGTAGAGAGAGGCAGCCTATAAAGGCTTGATCACCCATGCATAAGCATACATATACCCCTTAAAATAACCCTAGGGTTTGTCAGATATATTTGGGAAGCAAGACTGGCTTTTAAAAGGCCCCCTGGGGTTGTTAGCCTACCAATCACCTATGAACCTAAAACAATCGCATTTAATGAGGCAAAGGTTTTATTTTTAAAGCAGTTTTAAAATGCACAGACTCATTTAGGCTAGATGAGTGACATACATCTAAAAAGACTTGCCACTGAGAGCCAGCGTGTGGTGTAGAGGGCTAAACCCTGACTACATGGTGTACAACCCAAGTTCATATAGCTGCTTGGGCACCTGTAGGAGATGGTGAGGAGAATGAGAGTGAGTAGCCACTGCTAGCTTGCCTTTCCTGTGGGGATGGAGGTGGTTGTGGCTTGCCATATGTGTGTAACCTAGCTGGACCTCTAGGTGTTCTTTACAGTTGAGCTTGAATCTAGCAAACTTGTGCTATGTGTGTGCCACACAGTAAGCCAAGGGGAATCCAACATGTGGAGGCATGCTTCCTATCTGAAGCTTGCCACAGGGAGAGGGTGCTCTCTCAGGGCAATGTGTAGACCACTTTGTAAGAAGACCAAGCTGGCTGTATCCCTAGCACTTGACTCTTGCCATGGAGCAGATAAGCTAATTGGGATTCTCAGGCATGAAGAAATGAAGAGTAGTACTCTCACCTAAGCAAGGGAGTCACAGTTCCCACATTCCTGGAACAAATGGGCTAACTGGATGCAGGCAGAAGAGCCATCAGTCATGGTGCTATGGGATGGGGATGGGGGTAAAAAAAGTCTCGCCAGCAGTATTCCTCTTAATCTAGCATGATCTTTCTGTCACCCACCTCAAATGGTTTTGTCCAGCAGTAAGATAAAAATACAGACATTTCTTCCATTTCAATCACAGTTATGTATGTTTATAAAATGTGCTGGTATTACATTGTGTTCTGAAAGCATAATAATGCTTATAAAGACAGGTGTGAAGATTTTTAGTTGTTTTACCAACATAGAAAGCCTCACAAAGGAAACTCCCCAGGAGCAGATGGTATTCCTGTGGAAGTTTGGAATCTAGGAGGGAAAAACTGATGAAGATCTGGAAGGTTTTAGCAGTATTTTAAGAGAAGAAGCAACATCAACATCCTGCAAGAAAGTGGTGGTGACTGTAATGCCTAAACAGGGTAAATACCCATTAGATCCAGCTTTATACAGGCCCATTTTAATCGTAAAATATTATTATAAAATGTTTATGTCTATAATAGCTAGAAGAGTGGCAAAGGTGATGCCAGAATTGACAGATATGAATCAGTGTGGTTTTGTGGAGGGGAAGCAAACATTTGACAACATTAACAGAACACTGATGATCCAGAGAGAAGCAGAATGTAAGGAAGTGCCACTCTTGGTGGGTCTTGATGCAAAGAAAGCATTTGATGGTGTAAGCTGGAAGTTTATTAACAATGAAATGGTAGCATTTGCATCCTCTGATACAATTATAAGGTTGATTAAGAGGATATATGAGGGATCGGAGGCAAAAATTAAAGTGGGTGGGGTCCTCTCTGATAATTCTTGTTTGAGCAGAGGAACCAGGCATGGGTGTACTCTTTTCCCTTTGTTATTTGCATTATATTTAAAAGTATTCACAAAGAAAATAAGGGACTTGGAAATTCAAGGATATCATGGGTATGGTAGTCAAGAAAAACTGGCTCTATTTGCAGATGATATTATTTTACATCTGATAAAACCAGAAAAGGACATTTCATGGTTGTGGAAAATTTTGAGATAGTTTTAAATCTTTTTGGGATACAAAATTAATTAAGCTAAAACAAAGGCAATAGCTGTAAATTATGTACCCAGATCATAGGCGGCTCATGCTATAGGACTGCAGCCCCCCCCCCCACCTGTAACAAGAATTCCCCCCCACTGTAGAAAATTTTATCTTTTATGCAACAGATGATTTGGCATAGTGGTATGTTACTCTGACTGTTTTGCACAGGGTTCTGGGTTCAATACTTGGCAGTGCAATGTATGGTGGTAAGACAGCATTTTATTCTAACAACTTTCCAACATTATACAAGCAATGTTTAAAATGTGTCCCTATTTTTTGGTCTTTTGCCCCCCGCCCCCAAATTTTGGATTTTTCCAGATTTCTTGTGCTGCAAAGTTCAGAGATGCAGCTGAGTGTCAAGTAGATTTTACAAGAAGCTGAGAGCTGCAGGGGAACAGAAGTTTTGTGCTGCTTATGCCAAGTCTGCTTGTGTTGTTAATAGCACAATAGGTGTACTTATTTTTGATGCAGAAGACTGTGAGTTCTACTCCCACAGTAGGTAGATGCATGGCTGATACTGTACTGTATTGTAAAAGGGGTGGATGCTGCAGTCCTTTTTGGTGAAGATACCTAATAAGTATAAACCTATTATCAGTTTGTCATCCATTCCCTATTGCAATATTACTAGCTTATCGTTTTTTTAATGCAACTTAGGTAATTTATTCCTCAAGGGCAACAGGCACTTTATTTGTAGATGAAACAATGAAATATAAAGTTGTTTGCTAGCAGCAACCTCTTCATTAGTCACAGATTTCTTTAATGTGGAATTATTTTGATGACTTTTACTTCTTCAGAGATTGTACATATTTACTGATACTGGTGGACTGTAGAAGTTTGAGTAGACTTTTATGATAGAAATTTTCTGAACTGGGCAGTTTTGTCATTATTGGTGCATGCATTTTGTTTCATTGTTTACTGGAAAAAATGTTCTGAATTGGGCAATTTTGTCATTATTGGTGCATGCATTTTGTTTCATTGTTTACTGGAAAAATGTTCAAAACAAATTTAAAACGCCCTCTAACAACTGTACTATATTGTACAAGGAATACAATTTAATAGAATCAGGAAAGTGTATCAAAGACCGTGAGTATGTTTCGTGTGCAAGGGGCCTATGATTTGAAAACAGCCCAAAGTTAATCTTTATCTGCCACTGGCAAAATGTATTTTTTTGAATGTGGGTTTCAATGCTGTTTCAATGAATGTGAGTTTCAAGGGCAGAGAAGTTTTAATGCTAAGTCTGTTTTCATTGTGAGATTACATTGCTTTAATAAGCAGATGTCTTAGTGTTTGTGCTATAAAATGCAAAATAAAACTTTCAAATGAAGTCCAAATCATTGTAGAAGTAAAGCAGTATGCACATTAGCGTTTATGGTAAATGGGGTGAAATAGCCAATTAATGGTTCACTGGAATGGCTGCAGGGGGGAGGCTCCATTCCTCCATGATTTTGTGAGGGGGAAGGGCGGCAAACTCAAAGACAGCCCCGGCTGAACTATACCTCTCAACTGTCCAGATTTTCACAGAATGAATAGATTTTTGCTTCTTATTTTTGGTTTGTTCCTCATAAAATGTGTGGTTTTCTGGCAAATAATTTAGGAATTAAGTCACTAAATAATGACGGACACTGAGTTTCAGACTTCATAACCTTCAGGAAAAATGCATGCTAAAGCAAGACCTGTTATTCTGTCAACTGTCTCAGTTTATACAACAATTTATAGTACTGTTTATATGTTCCCCCAGTATATTTGGCCTTGTCCAGATTTCCTGTGTTAACAGGTTGAAAGGTACATGCAAATAAATTGCTTTATAGAATTAGGCATATCCAAACCTCTCAACTGTCCCCAATTTTGGCTCAAAATGTTGCTCTTCCCCTAATAATCCCGCCGCAAAATGGCAATTTTGGAAGAAAATGTGGAGGGCTTACAATTAAGAAATAACTATAATAATCAGAGTTATAGATTACTGTTATTTCAGAAATGCATGTAGATTCTTTTATTTTGTCAGCTGCTCAAGTTAGCAGTACTAATATTAAAAAAGTGTCCCTTCTTTGACAGGTTCCCAGCTGTATTGTGTGGCTATTTTATATTTTTGCATCACATCTTTGGTCCATTTTTCATAAAATTGTGTTTTTTTGGCAAATTAGTGGCAAATCATTAAAGAATGAAGTTAGAAAATAATGACAGACATTTGAGTTTCAGATTTCGTACCTTTCAGAAAATTCATACTAATGCAAGACCTACTATTCTATTATATTTCTAAGTTTATAAGAGCAATATTTAAAAATTGTCCTTATTTTTGGGCCTTTATCCCACTTCTATGTATGGCTCTGTCCATATTTCTTGCTATGAGGTTGAGAGGTATGACAAATGTGTCAGGGCCATCACAGTCAGCCAGAGACATTTCAAATTGTGACATACTTGTTGCGCCCCACTCCCCCATGTAGTGACTCTAGATGTGTCCAAGCAAGGCAAGGAGCAGTTATGCAGTGTAAATGTGCAGAGTGTCCCCCCATCCAAGGCAGACACAAGTGCTACTTTTATTCTGTCCTTGATTTTGCAGAATGTTCTGGTTTCTGTCATATATTTATACTGTTGATTTATACTTATTATTACTCAGAAAGTGCATGTTGCTCTGTGTTTAAGTAGCAATGCTTTAAAGACCATCAGGTAAGATTGTCTGAGATTATAAGATGCAAGTAAGCTTTAATAAGCATACTGTTAAAGAATTGCCAACATTAAAAGCCTTTCTGTTGTTGCCATGCAGAGAATACTTACATAACTAGATAATGTATAAGCCTTGGGTATTGAAATGCATATGACAGTATTTGTAATAAAGGACAGGATTACATTTTTTTAAGAAGCTCATTACATTTGTTGGAGACTTGCAGTCATCTTTGCAGGCTTTACCTGTAAACCAAACAGAATGCCAATCTATCATGTGTGGTTCATTACCTGTACAATAATCCTGTAAGCAATGTATCTTGAGCTTGTTTCTTGTTTGCTTTTCATTTTTTACTTTGATCATGTTTTTCCCATGAAACAAGTAGATAGTTGTCAGGCAGCAGGTCTTTTCTGGATAAGAAACATTTTTAAAAGTGGGGGTATCACAGAGATTGCTACTTTCAGCATATTACTTGGTACTTTAATAAAGCTGAATATAAATTATAATTAGAACTGCAGTGCAAGGAGAAGTGGTTTGAGTTGAGTGCTGCTTGTTTTTCTTATACTTGATTTTGACTGGCATTCCAGTAATGTATTTAAAAAGTAATTTATTTTGTCATGCCTCACAACCTTTTTGTTTCCATCCAGATATTAAGTAAGCTGTCATGCAGCCAATGCATTGAAATATTTTTTCTTCTACACTTCATTTTGTCTTGATTGGACTCTCATAATGATGGTTTGGCACACAGGGCAGTGTATTTAATTACAGTTACAGTTTTTGTGGATTTGAGCATAGCTCCTCCCCTTTCTAGTTGGCCGCACCCCTTCCAATTGACCACACCCATTCACCTTTCTCCTGCAGCCCCCCCCCCTTGATTTTAAGTCACCAACCGCCACTGATCCAGATACAAATTGGTTCAGCAATATCCATATGTATGGGAATACGACAAAATGAAGTATTTAGGAGTATGGGTTAAAAAGGATTCTGGTGTGGCAGCTAAGGATATGTGGGAAGAGAGTAAACAAAAGATAATACAAAAACTGAGAAATTGGAAGCTATGTTATATAGATACATATAGCAAAGTACAAACAGTTAAAATGTTTTTCATCCCTTTAGTTTTATACACAGGTCAGGCAGAGTTTTATCAACCAGAGGAGAAGTTGTGGATAGCAATTAATAAAGAGCTGAAGGATTTTATCTAGGAGGGGAAGATGGCAAGAGTCAAGTGGGATAAGCTGATTCTTCCAAATGAACAAGGTGGTTTTGGATTACCTAATTTGAAGGCATATTTCAGAGCTACACAGTTAAGGCTGCTATACATAGTACAAGCAGAAACGTATAATTCAAAATGGAAAGGGATGATGATGAAATGGGGGGGAGACTCAAGAAAAAGATACTGGGTTTTGGATGCAGATCCTTAAGGAGAATAACAATAACCATACAGAATATTACATTCATAAAGTAGCAAAAATATTCTAAAAACGAAGTCAATACAGGAATGCAGAAAGGAGATTCTGCCAATAGGGATGACTGCAATTAGGGATACAGACAATAGGCAAGAGGGGGCTGGAATTTATTGGAGAAAGCTGGCAAATGAACCAGTGTTTTGGGAACAAATAGAGAGGGAAAGGTAATGGAATGGGAAGAGGCCAAGTATTTATTTGGACTGCAGGCTAGAAATTGCTTTCCCTATCAAGGATTGATACTAGAGTATAGGCAAAGAGAAAGAAACAGGGGGATCCTAAGCAAAAGATCAGCACTAGTAGAGTTTTTAGTAGACTTTAGAACAAAAGCTGTGGTTAAAAAAGGAATATTTAGTAGATGATACAAAATATTGCATGATAACTATAAGAATAAATCAGAGGAGGTTAGAAAGGATTAGGAAGACAGACTGGATAAGCAATTCACAAAGAAACAATGGGGGATATATGTATGTCTCCAAATATGCAACAAAATCTAGAAGATTTAGGACTTTACTTGGAAATGTTTACAAAGATATTTTATAACCAAAGTAGACTCCTAAGAATTTTTCCTTGGGTAGACAGCAAATGTTGGAGGTTTTATGGGGAAGAGTGAGGTAATTGGGAACATATTTACTGGGAATTTAATGAGTTGACAGACTTTAAAGACTCCCTGCAGACTACTCTGTCAGAGATACTGAGTGAGCAAATTGATGTAACTAAGGAAATGATTTTTTGAGCTATGATACAGAATTGGAATTGCAAAGACACAGTAAGGCCTTGCTGAGTCTAATTATTTTGGCTACTAAAAAAGCAATTACTAGAAAATGGAAATCAAAGTCCAAGCCAACTGTACTAGAAGTAGTGAGTATAGTAACAGAGATAAACCAACTGAAATTGGAATCTTGAGAAAAGGGTATACACAAATTGCATTGAAAAAATGAGAATTGGGGGAACAATACATGCAGAGGAGGAATGAGGTTTAAAAGAAGGCAGGATTTGAATGAGCTATGTAATGTTTGACTGACAATGACTGGATAGATTATATGTATAATGTTTGCAACTAAAATTATGTCAATATAGTTTGTGATGTATAATAGTTGCAACTAAAATGATGTCAATATGGTTTGTTTTCATTTATATAAGTCTATGATTGCCTATGTCATACATGATAATTTAATAAAGATATTTCTTGTTTTAAAAAAAGAAAAAGATAGAAAGCCTCATATTCAGAATAACAGGCAAGGTACACAACAAATGTAAAGTCCCAGTTAAAATAACCTGGTGGTTTAAAGCTAACTTTCTTAGATAGACTAAAACAATGTAGTGATTGTTCACAAACTTAGGTCCATAGGTTCATAATTACATATGTGTTTACTAGGCTAATGACCACAAAGGCTATTTTAAGCCTAGCCATGTATCCCAAATCTCTGACAAGTTCTGATACCCTTGATAAGTGTAAGCATGGGCCAGGGAGATGAACCATTTACAGGTTACCTGTTTGCATCAGAGACATAGGTGCTAAATCAAGGATGAATTTCCGGTTTCCCATCCAATTGTCCAAGTTGCACTTGAATTGGATTAGGGAGGAACTCTGTTTCACATGGATGGGGAGCTTGTTACATAGATGGGGTAGTCTCTGGGATACATACCTATCTCTCCAGCAGGTCCTATTTATATCTCAGGCAAGGTTTAAGTCTTTAGAATGGGTAATTCAGGTACTGTTTGTTTTGTGGATATGCAGGAGGTCCATCAAAGTGGGTTCTTACAATGCCCTGTATGCCAGGCATAGCTCTCCCTCAAAAGCCTGTAGGAGACACAATACAGGGATAGGGCCCTGAGGCAGTCTGCATAGGACATATTATTTACGCCCTGTACTCTTTTAGTGATGACCCTCTGTGAACATTCCAGTTGTTGGATATGCCTGGTTTGGTACATACCAAAGGGGGCATTGTACTCAATGATAGGTCTGATGAATGCCGAATACAGTGGAACAATGACTGCCTTGGACTTAGATGTCATACCTTTGTTTCTAAGTTGCGTAACATAGAATGATTTCCTCACCACTGTAAACACGTGATGATCAAAGGCTAGATTACTATCTATGTGTGTCCCTAAGTCCCTGGCTACTGGGTCAACTCTAAGGGGTATGTTTTCAATATGATAGTTACCAGGGATGGATGACTTCCGAAAGGATTTTATTTTGCATTTCTTGGCATTTAGTTTTAGTCCATGACTCTGACACCAGTCGTTTGTCTGTCAGCCCCTCCTGGAGAACATTTGTGTCAGTGTGAGATTCAATGACAGCTTCTAATTTGCAAATTTAGTCAGCCAGAGACCACTGACATTGGCCTTGACTTCTGAAGTAAATGCCAAAAGGGAGCAGTCCAAGGACTGATCCCTGAGGGACTCCACTTGTGACTGGCCTCTTTATAAAGGTGGACTCCCCAATTCTAACTTCCTGGGTCCTGTCTGTGAAACAGATGGCTTTCCACCAGGTGACATATGGGTTTGTACCTAACCTCCTGAGTTTGTTAACAATGCCCGAGAGGGGTATTGTGTCAAATGCCTTGGCCAGGTCAAGGTAGGCAGTGTGAATGATTTTACCGTCATCCATTGCTTTGATGATGTTCTCAAAGAAGTCCACCAAGAAATAATTATCCTTGACAGGTCTCAAACCCAGGACTACAGCATAGTGCATTAGCTGACTAGGCCCACTAGGCCAACTTGCAATAACACTAAGCCTCACAGTTAAATGTTGCATACCTCCAGCTTGTGTCATTAACAGCAAGAGGTTTTTCAAAGATTTCCTTAAAATTCCTAGCTCTCTTTTTAACAAACACAAGAGTGGAGCCAAGTTTTTGTAGAAAGTCAAGGTTTGCTGAAAGCATTCTGCAGTTGTTATTTACAAGATTGAATCTGTCTGGCATCAATAGAGCAAAGAGTGTCAAAAGGGTTCTATTAAATTGTGTCTTATCAACTTGTGAAGTTGAACTGGGAATACTACTGTCTCTCTGTTGATGTCCTATAGCACTTAATGGGGAGATACTACTTGCATGACGGGGGAAGTCAAATCTATAGGATAGCGCCTGAACTCAAATATATATATTTTTTTGCAAAATACTGGACATCATCTGCTGTGAGCCTGTCTGCTTTTACACATTGATTTTTAAACATGTTTCTTTTAAGGTAAGGTGGATATATACTGTCTCTGTGCAAAGGAGTATTAGTACTAAGGTTTTTTTTTCAGCTGACTCTTGTTTTTAGTTTTCCATCAATGGAATATTTCTGCATAAAAATGTCTAATAAATAATACTATAACAATCATGCTGAAAACTAAATTTAATGAAACTGATGTTGGAATTAAGGTACAAAACAAAATAGTTTTCAGGCTGTTCAATATTGTCTTTCCTGGAAAGGAAGATACTTTCTTTCCAAAATGTCATGCCAATGTTAACATCACATCTTTGTCATTAAAAACATTCTATAACTCCTGTCTTTTGTAGCAAACATGCACTTTATATGCATGTGCATGAAACGGATGGGGTTTCTATTTTATACTTTCATAACAGTGGTGGCTTTTCCTGCTG
>NC_056746.1:220837512-220855012 GCF_019279795.1 Protopterus annectens | reverse complement strand
CTGACTGACTTAATAACTCCCCTGCACAAAAAACTGTTCTGCCCCCTTTCTACTTTGTTTTAGTAAAAAAGCAGAGTTTAGTGAGCTTTTTAAAAAAGACTGCAATTTTAATTTAAGTCTTAATGGCAGTCACATACTCTGTAAACCCCAGCATTTGATTACCAAAATTATTCCGTATAGCTTTGAGTATACCATTAGAATTTCCCATCACAGAGAATTCACTTTCGGCATAGCCATCAGCTTCAGACCAACAACGAATAAATGCCCATTTGCTAAAAGCCTAGAAAGATAGTCTATGAACAACTGACTTTCAGCCAAAAAGATAATGTACATTCCATCAACTAAAATCATTGATGGAAAGTATTAGTGAACACAACATTAAAATTAGAACACAAGCATGCCTGCTCCCCTGCACCCCCATACCCCCAATACTATATATGTAGCAACTATGAGATCATACAATAGTGGGTAAAAGGAACCCCCCCCGTGACATCTTCATGCTGGGCCAGTAATCAAGGAACTTGAATCCTCACCACTGACACTGGAGAGGGAAGTGCACTTGGAAAACAAATGGATACACCCACATATTTCCAGATGCAGACCTCTCTGCATCAAGCATAATGTCCCTTAAGAGCACATAGGCACACACTCAGCCTGGGGTCTGGGTGTCTCTATCTGCCACTCCCCAGTTCCCCAGTAAGGCTCCGAACTGGCACTGTGAAACCAGTGCTTTGTGTCCCTGCCCCAAGTAGCTGACACACACACTCTTTGAGATTTAATTTTCATACACACACACACACACACACACACACACACACACACACACACACACACACACACACACACACACACACACCTGGGAAAGGCTGGCACAGATTACCTGCTCTACCAACTCTGCCCAGACTATACAGTAGATTCACTGCTACTAGTCAGTTACTATTCTTAATATGGTATCCAATCATGCTGAGTGACATTAATATTAATACAAATGGTAATGTTGACCAAACAGCATGACTTTCAGGACTGGCCAGAATTATCGCCAAATAAATATGTGCCAATACTCTCAAAGCTTAAATATTTTCTAAAAAGGACCAGCCACAATGAAAAGTTTAAATATATTTAATAATAAATAAAAGAACAAGAAAATACTAAATATATATTTACAGTAAACCACAGAGTTCAAATCACAGGAAATACTGAAAATAACATTGATGGACAGACTCATACTAAAGAAAGAAAAACAATCTCTAAACTAAGCTTCACTATATTACTGACTGAATCTAGGAGAATTACTATTCCCTACCCTAATAACTTACTTGATAGAGCAAGGCACAATGAAATACACAAGCAATCTTTCTAGTCAGATTCCTCAAAACAGAATACTAAATGCTCAGAGGTTACTCCCTGCAAAATATAATATCCAAGATGGCTTGCAGAATGATCTCTTCTGGTGACCTAACTCTGGGTTCTCAAAGTATCACCCTTTGAAGCTGAGACAATAATTTAGCACAGATGGCTACAATATACATCTAAATGTTTATGGCAGTGCCTGAGGCTTCCCCTCATTTTACTAAGCTAATGAACAAAGGCTTCTTCCAGACCCACTGTCTCCAGTCCTAGTCAGCACTATGGGGTGCCATTTTAATGGTTTAACAGCTCGTTTACATTTCCCTTATTTTTCTTAAAGTAAGCTAGCTGGTTAACCTCTGCTGCCCCAGTATCCTCTATTAAAACATATACATTTAATTCAGTTACAATAATACATGTGCATGTGCATTTCTTTTCATTCCAGCAGGGTGCACTGTTGATACATTTTAACACAAGCAAACCTCACAAATACATTTTCAGCACAAGCATCTGTACAAATCAGTTTGATATACAAATGACATAATTATTTGCAAAATTCAGCTAGCTGTGCTGACACAAGTTATACATCCACTGCCCTACTTTTCCTGGCATGGCTGGCAGTACCACCTATTGTCACCCTCTCCATTAAGATAGTACCAGGGCATTATTTCAGTGCTTGAAGAAATGGGAATCAGTCAATAAAGTGAACAATTCCTGCTATGACAAACACAATGACAACTTCTAAGCAAACAATTAGAATATACTCAGAAGTATGTCTTGACAGATAAGGAACAGATAAGGAAAATTGTTTCTGCCCCAAATACAGCACACCAATTGCTGTTTATACATAAAGAAAAAAATATACAGACATTAAGCAAGGGAAGCTTAATGGGTTCAATCTTTGTTGATCTGATCAGAGCATACAAGTTCAGCAGTTTGGTCTAACTGAAGGAAGTAATCCAAACAAAAATGGTTCAAAAGTAAAGTGTGAGAAATAGGTGACATTGGAATTCAAAAAGCAAAGCAAAAAAACAAACAAATAAAGGAGTGCGTATCCATTTAATAATTTGCTAAAAATGTCAAAATATTTCTCATACACACATATATATGCCCGAATATACACATATGACGCATTTATCATCTCCACATGACAGAATTATGATGGTGCATGCACACACACAATGAATATTAGGTTACAAAGATCAAACTTGTCCATTCAAAATGCAAAAAAAAAAAAAAAAAGAAGACATATTTATTTTTAATGCTTTACTATTATTTTTTTAACTGCTGTTAACTTTTGAAGGGTAAACCAGCTTTGATTCTCTGAGTATGAGAACTGTGGTATGTATTCTAGGAAATGTATTATTAGTAATGCTATCAGGTTTAAAGTGGAAGTACCTTTTACAATTTAAACAAAAAGTCTGTAGGCATAAGGTATGAATGATAAGGTAGCAACATGAAATTAAACCGAAACTGCAACTTACATTTATCTAATTATTTCTGAAAAAAGTGCCTATCCATTATTTACATGAAGCAACTTAATGCATTGCACTTCTGACCAGATAATTACACAGTAGTTACAGCACATGATATAAATACTTTTGTAACATAACAAAGGATATGAAAATAGGTATGCTATGCATGAAGTATACAATAACTCGTCAGCTCTCCAGTACTTTATCATGGAAAAAAGTACTTTCCATTTTATGTAAACATTAACACTGTAATTTAGAATAATAGTCAGTAGGCAATAATACAGAAGCTACTGAATTAGTATATGCCATTTCCTTCCCTGTATGTTATAATACCACAAAACAAAGTCTTTACCCCAGGAAGTTAAAGACCAAATCACTTACTGCAAATTACTGTAATATCTTTCATACATACTCATCTTTCTTTGTCTTCAACAGAGCATGCCTGCATGCACACACACACTCACTGCTTTAATTTCCATTGTGTGTACACACCTTCCCCTGCTACTTCATGTTACTAGATCTCCTCTACCAATTACGGTGTGTCTAGCCAGATCAGAGAACCAGGAAATCTGTGTAATTTCTTGTGGCTCTCCCACCACAAGTTTCATGCCATCCACACAACATTTCTGAAGAATAATCACATTTATTACCAAGGCCAGTGTTAGCAATTTGGGTGCCCTTAGCAAACTTAAACTTGGAGATCCCCCCAAATAAAGCTATTCATACAGCCTACCAGTCTACCTTTAGATGTTATTCTTACATGATATTTTTGTTTTAATTGATGTATATATGGCACTGTACACAAACCATCTTGTAAAATCATGAAAAATGGACAAATATACTGGCTTTTAGCTGCAATGTTATTACACTGTGAAGGAGCTTTATACTTTGTCAATGTAGTCAGCACTACAGAGAGTACTTCATGTCACAATACCACCTGTATCTGACTAAGATAACCCCATCTGTCAGGCATGCATACAAACTGCGGCATCACTGACTGCGACAGTGTAGATGCAACATGCAAAAGCAGCAGTCACAGACCTGTACAACTATACATGGAATTGTAACACAGCATTTTTAAAATGCATCCTATTTTTCTTTTGGTGAGGTTGGGCATTTATTGCACTTGCATGTCATCTGTGGTTTGTTGTATGCCGCTAAGTAAATTTACCTTCCCCTTTAATATTTCAGGATTTTACTTTAAATCTAATGTCCACCTACTCCACACATTGAATGATTTGCTTGAGATAGCAGTATATTACCAAGAAAAAGACCTAGCAGGGTATGATACAGTCTAACACTTATTTTTGGGTACATACCCTATTATCATGAGCTCTGGGAATTGTGCAGATTGTTAGGACTGCTGCAACAGATTAATAAAGTAGTACAGTTATATAGGGACCTACCATAATAGTATATGCTCAAGTAGATTGCAGATGAAGTACTATTTCATTCCTACCATCAACTCTTTCTGTGTTTGGACATCTTGGACTTGGGTGAGTTTACCTATTCTTATTCTACCACTTTGGCCCTTCTCTTGTACAGGGCTTCAAGCCTACTTAAATGTGAATAGATCTGGTGAGGATTTTTTATCTTATCCCTCTCTTCAGCTTTCTCTGCCTCTCTAATCATAATCCCAGGACTTTGCTCTTTAGTGTTCAAAGTAGATGCGGTTTAGAAAGCTCTGAAGTAGCAAGGGTAGGTGTTGGTTTTATATTGGGAAGATGCTGACATCCCTAATGGATGGACTTCCACCATGCCTAAAGAGGGAAAAGTACAGAACTCTGGAAATTTCACAAGACAAAATTTTACTTTCCTCTCTCAGTTATTCAAAACTACCTTGCCTTTTTGTGGATGTAAATGTGGGATCTAAATGACATCTGATACTATGAGTGATATTTATAAAAGTAATTTCTTTGCATGTTTTTAACTTTAATTTATGCATTTATTAGTCAGGTAAGTGAACCAGTTATCATGGAGTCTTTTCAGCTATGGGCCACATTACAAGAACAAGAGCAATATTCATGCAAGCATTTTAGAGTAACTGATCATTCAACATCTTCTGGGGAAGTGGTAAGTAAAAGGAAACTAGATAACCTAGAAAAGACATTGTAGACATAGGGAGAACATGGAAATTCTACCAGTGACTGCAGTTCAGGAATTAATCTCTGACCAGGAGGTCTGAGGCAGAGATTTTTTCCTTCAGCAGGCCCTCAGCTAACCATCAGCTACCACCAGCTTCTCTCCTCATTCAATGGACCTGTGTCCACTGGGCTCAACCAAAGCTATGTCCAGGGCTGGTGAGGAGACCGAAGACATTAGTATAGCATCATGCTTGGCATCCTTTTAAGCCCTGTAATCACTGCCTATGGGAGGTGCATGTATTCTTCCACACATGCACAACCTTCGGACTAAGTGTTATACTTTCTACAGCATGTTGCTTGCCATCCTCTTAATGCTGCTTACATTACACTAAGGCAGCCTACTTCCCTCAAGAATGAACAAGCCAGTGTTGGTTGCTCACTCCCACTCTCTCCCCATCTGGTCTCTCCAGCACCCTGTGCCACTAGGTGAACATGGGTCTTCTATGGTGCAGTAAGGGCTTTATCCCTCTGTATCATGGGACTGGCATGAGGTAGAAATCTTAACCACTGGATACTGTGCTATTGATATGTCATGTATACTGAAAGAGCTGATAACTTCTCAGTATTTGATAAACTTTTCTCCTTGGAATTCTGCTGAAAATGAGATCTACCTAGCTGGCTATTCACAGTGAAAATATAAGCAAACTAATTAATTAACTACATATAATAGTAAGCAGCTCTGCTTATGAGAATATAAAAATATTGCAGAATACATGCTAACTAAAACCAAGCAATTTTTACAGATAATATTCAGGATATAGAATGCTGTGTTTAATGTCACATTTTTCAAAATTGTGAGATTATTTTAAAACATCCACATTCCATGCTTAAGTGTAAGACCTCTATTAAGGGTTAAAAGACTTTTCTTTTTGCATTGCTGAACATTGGCCTCTATGATCTTAATAGAGCATGGCACCATCACCTGCATTGCACCGACATTTATGCTCCTGTTCCTCAGTAGTTATGTCCTGCAGGGAAGGCAGACTTTGGGCTGTAGTGTTAGAGCTCTGGCTCACCATGAGAATGCACTTTAATGACTAGTAGTGGAGGCCTTACAGACAGTGTGTAAACAATCTAAATGTCTGCCTGTTTTTCATTTCTAAAAAAAAAAATGATAATGTGACATTTATTTTACAAGGTCTCTTAAGTGCTCACAGTTGCATTTTGTAACATGTCAAACTTTTGTTTTTTTAATACTCTGACCTCCTACAAGTTGGCATCCACAACAGATGCCCTGTTGACCTCCCCACCCTTGCAAATGCACTGCTCCCAAATATATTTTCACCTGTCATAAAGCCTAAATGCAATATTAAAAAGTACAGTTCATATATTAAAATGATTAAATAAGAAGCCTTTATTAGGGTCTCAATTTTATTTTATTTTTTATTTTACATTTGTTGACCGGGATAGTCCGACTGGATGCATGTCCATTTTCAGCGGAGGCCCGGGGAGAAAAGCACCAAGGGTAAGCAAATACAGCATTACATAATACCAGCATTATATATTACAAACAGACTATTTACAGAGATCACATAAGTAAGCAAGTTAAACAAGTTCCACAGGTTACAGTTAATCCTGAGCACAAGTCAGGATTAAATTAAATTACACAGTAAACTGGTTAACAGATTTTTACACATTCTAGAGAGAGTTAGCCAGGCTTGATACATTGACATAGCCAGTTAAGTGACAAATGTTGTTTGAGTCTAGTTTTAAATTGACCTAAGGTGGAAAGTAAGGTAATATCAGCTGGAAGAGAGTTCCAGGATCTACTTACAGAGTTTGCAAAGAGAGAATCACCGGCTGTGTTATTAATTTTGCTAGTCTGAATTAGTAGTTTGTTAGAGGATCGAAGCGGTCTAGGATTGTTATAGGGAGTGATAATAGTTTTAAGTGCAGGAGTATTGTCCGGATTATAGGGGATTTTATAGGCCTTAATCAGTTTGGTTATACAGGATTAGGCTGGGTAGTTCAAGCCACCCAAGCTGATTTAGGTTGATGCAATGATGTGTCCTAAAAGGCAGCCCAGTGGCAAACATGGCAATGTGGTTGTAGCAAATTGAGAGTTTGTTAAGGACAGTCTTGTTTAAATTCGAGACAGAAGGGTTGAAAGAAGGTGAGAGCGAGCTATGGCAATTTTAGCTGGAGAGGTTAGGAAGGCTTTTATTCTGTAAAGTGACCCTAGTTTTTTATTGATGGTTTTGATAGTTTGATTAACATGTAGGTCAAATTTTAGATTATTGTCTATGATGACACCTAATAGTTTTGTAGATGGGTCAGGGGAGATTATTGTGCCATCATCTGATTTTATGGTAAAGGTGAAAGCGGTAGACCTACGTGTTGGTGAAAATAACAGCATTTTAGTTTTTTTGGGATTTAGGATCAGACGATGTTCAGAAAGCCAGTTTTCTATTGTATTAAAGGTGGTCTGGGTAGCTGGAGATGTGGCTGAGCAAATCAGAGTACAGTCATCAGCATATTGGATACAGCTAACTTTTGGGATGACAGTATAAAGGTCATTAATGAAGATGGAGAACAGCAAGGGCCCTAGTATAGAGCCTTGTGGTACGCCAAGGGTGTTAGGTAGAAGGTTAGAGAGTTTGTTCTGCCAGAGGACAGCCTGCTGTCGACCATTCAGGTAGGATTGAAACCATTGAAGGGCTCCAGTATCTAGACAGAATGTTTGCATGGTGTGGATTAAAAGTTGGTGATCAACCTTATTGAATGCCTTGGAAAGATCCAAAAAGAGGGCTGAGGATATATAATTATTGTTGCGATTATGGTTTATCGTGTTGGTAAAGGCTAGGAGGGCTGAAGTAATGCTGTGATGAGGATGGAAGCCATGCTGAGTGTCTGCCATAAGGTGATTCTGGATTAGGTGGTGCATGAGTTGTCTATGAATACATTTTTCCATAATCTTTGCAAGTGGAGAGAGTATAGCTATTGGCCTATAATTGGAGAATTCAGTAGAGCTGCCTCCTTTGTGAAGTGGGATTACATAGGATATTTTCCAGATGGTGGGAATTTTAGCTTCTACTATGGTTCAATTGATTAGTATTGAGACTGGGTAAGTAATAGCATCAGCTGATTTTTGTAGGTACTCGGCAGGGAGTTGATCAGCAGAAAGTGTAGTGGGTTTTCATTTTTTGATCAAGGTACGGATAAGTGAAGTGGCGACTGGTTGGAAGCTGAATGCGAGTAGGTTTCTAGGGGTGCTAATTTCAGGACCAGGGGAGCTAGGAGGTAGTTGGCTAGCTAGGGCTTGAATTGTCTCAGTAAAGAATTGGTTAAAACTATCAGAAACATCTTCAGGGGTTTTATCAATAGTAGTAGCAGGGATTGGGGTTAAAGTTTGTCCAGGATGTAGTAGATTATTTAAACCTGCCCAAAACGTCTGAGGGTTAATTTGATTTACTGTCTGTAAATTACAGTAGTATTGTATTTTGTCTTGTAAAATTGATTTTTTGGTTTCGTTCCTGGATTGCTTGTATTTAATGTGATCTTGAGGGTCTTTAGAAGAACGCCATAAAGCCCATGCTTTGTTTCTAAGGGTAATTTTGAGTTTAGACTGTATAGAAAGCCATGGCGCAGTGTTTGCCTTGGTTCTCTTTGAACGAACAGGTGCATGCAAATCAAGGATCTCAAGGAATTTGTTGTTAAAGTATGCTACTGCTTCATCTAAGGGGAGGTGTTTTAGAATAGACCAATTACATGAGTTTAGTTCTTGTTGGAATTTGGCAAGGTCAACGTTTTTATTGTTTCTAACCTTTCTGAATAAGGGTTGTTGAGAATTAATGGTTTTGTGCTTAATTACATATGTGAGAAAGTGATCGCTTAGGCCATTAAGGAGGGTACCAGAGGTGTACAGTTGGGGGTGACTATTTATGAGTACCCAGTCAAGTATACTTTCTTTTTGGTTGGGTTTACCTATCCTGGTAGGGATGGATATAATTTGTGTAAATGCATGCAGGTTAATATGGGTGGTTGGGGATTCTGAGGAACAGGTGCCCCAGTCTATGTTAAAGTCTCCAAGTAGTAGGGTTTCTTGGGGGTAGTGACATGATAGCCAGTGCAGGATCTCTTCAAATGTAGATATATTGTTACCTGGGGGAATGTACATACAGATGATATTAATGCATTTATTTTTATTAAGTTGCAATTTGGTGGCAAGAATCTCTGAGTTATTAATCTGAGGTGGTTGTATTACATCTATGGTGACATTCAACTCATATTTATAGAGTACAGCTACCCCACCCCCTCCCTCGAAGCATGATCCAGCCCGTGTATGTTGTACCCAGGTGGTAACACTTCATTGTCTTTAGTGTTAGGTTTTAACCAGGTTTCAGATAAAGAGAGAATCTCAGGGGAGTGGATATCCAGAAGTGCATGCAATTCATGTACCTTGTTATTGATGCTTTTAATATTGAGATGACAGACTAGGAGAGAGTTAGCTTGCCTATTAATTGTAGGTTTGTAGCTTAGATTGCAAGTAGAGGAGGTATGTGTATCTGAAGTGAGTGGGCCAGGGTTGGGGAGAATATCACCACCAAGTATTAGGTTGAGTCTATACTTGGTGATGAACTTCAGGAATTTGTTTATTAGTTTGTGGTAGTGTTTGGATCTAGAGCTAATGTGCCTGGGGTTGAGATGTTGATAGACTGAACAAGATGCTGGATAGGATCTGGTACTGTAAGAATGGTTGAAGGTGGAAGGATTTACAGCTGGGGTGATAGTATGGCCTTTTGGGACCTGAAATCCCATGTGAAACTGGTTTTCATACAAGGTAAGGAGGTATGGTGTGAACAAGAGGGGTAGTAAAGAGGAGTATATCATTATCTGTGATTCAGCTAGTGAGTTAAGGAACTGTTTTACCTGGTGATGCAACACCAGAAGATAGAGTGGTGAGGTAAAGGTACTGGAAGGGGGATGGGAAAATGCCAGATGAAAGCTAATAGGTGCTATTAAAAGGTAGGTAGTAGAATGGGGGTGGGTGGAATTATCCCAGATGAAAGCAGATAAGATCTAGAAAGTGGGGGAGTAGCTATAGTACTATAAATTTAGAGGTACTGGGAGAGGGAGGGGAGCGAAGAGAGCCCGAGCGTAGCGAGGGCAAACGTAGCGGGGCTATTGCAGTTTACAAGGTTTCCTAAGGTTTTCTAAAGCTATAAGGTAAATATTACAGCTCTTAATGTAAGAGACAATTTACTTAAGTTACAGGGGAAGGAGGCAACCACTCAAGTAGAAAAAAAGAGCCCTATGGCTGACCAATATGGTGACCTGCTTAATTACACAGCACTGTAAGTGAAAGCTTAACAAATGCTTTTTGTGTGTGCAACCTACTCTTTTTAAATGTTGAGAGAAACTGATTGCAGTCCTGTAGACACCGTTTTGTAGGGAACTGTAGAGTTCAACTAGGAAAAGAGAAAAGCAGAGATTCTAGGGTAAGCATGAAGGCAATAACAGGCAGTTATTATATAATAATGCATTCAGAAAGGTTTGGTGGGGGGGGGGGTAAAGTAGCATACTTCAGAATGAACTAAGATTTATAGCTAAGAAACCTAAGCAAGAGAGCAATGCAGTAAATAAACACTTGCCAGATTTTAAAGATATGCCAGAAAAACTAAATCAATTGTTCACAATTGTACAACTGGAAAATTGCCAGTAAAAGCACTTCAGGTATAGCTAGCCCAAGTTATTCAAGTCATGAAAGCACTTCTTCAATGTGTGTGTGCAATTTAAACATTAAAAACACATGCAGCAAGTAGGAGCTCTGATTATACACTTTCTGTAGGTACAGGTTCAGTTTAAACACAAATATTACCACAGAAATTCAGTAAAGTCACTAGCTACTTAGAGCCTCTGAAAAAAATAAATAGAGCAGTCTGTGCAGAATCAGAATTTAGCAGCAGGTCATTCAGTTACACAAAAAACAGTAAAAGATCCATACATTGAAGAAACTTACACTAAGTCACACCAGGTCAGCCAAGGGGGGAAGAGAGAGGGAAATCCTAAGCACCTAGATTTGAAAATGATGACTGTACTGAATTGTAGCAGTTTAACCTGCTTGAGGAAGGAGGGGGGTGGGGGAAAAGAGAAGGCAGTAGGAGTGGTTACAGGGAATACACTGACTCAAGACACCACACCAGAGGTAAGTTGAATGTAAGGGCCTAAAATTTGCACGCAGCACTGTGTTATTTGCACTCAGTACTTTAATTTTAATGTTACTTGCACTCAGCACTGTAATTTCACTTATGTTTAGCAGAAAAGACAGACCAACGGTATACAATTTTGGGAATTTTTACAAGGGTTACTTGTTCAAATGTCAGGCTGTTGCAGTTTACAAGGTTTCCTAAGGTGTCCTAAAGCTATAAGGTAAGTATTACAGCTCTTAATGTAAGAGTCAATTTACTTAAGTTACAGGGGAAGGAGGCAACCACTCAAGTAGAAAAAAAGAGCCCTATGGCTGACCAATATGGTGACCTGCTTAATTACACAGCACTGTAAGTGAAAGCTTAACAAATGCTTTTTGTGTGTGCAATCTACTCTGTTTAAATGTTGAGAAAAACTGATTGCAGTCCTGTACTCACCGTTTTGTAGGGAACTGTAGAGTTCAATCTGTTTAAATGTTGAGAGAAACTGATTGCAGTCCTGTAGACACCGTTTTGTAGGGAACTGTAGAGTTCAATCTGTTTAAATGTTGAGAGAAACTGATTGCAGTCCTGTAGACACCATTTTGTAGGGAACTGTAGAGTTCAAACTAAGTCACACCAGGTCAACCCCTTGGAAGAGAGAGGGAAGTCTTAAGCACCTAGATTTATTGTAAAATAATTATAGAAATAAACCTTTATTAGAAAATCAACAATGAGTTCTCTCTGAATAGTTATTTTATTTGCTGGCTCAGTTTATTACTATCATTTGGGACATCCATACTTCTCAAAGGCACCCTGTTCCTGAATTTATGTTTTAAAGTTCTGTGTTCCACACTGAAGGGGCGTGATACACAATATATCCATGGTAGATAATAGTGACAATACTAATGAATCATACTAATTCATCAAAAAATGTTTTTATTAAAAAACGTTAATATTTATGCTATGAGATTTCTAGCTAAACTCATTAAATGTTTTTCACATTGTACAAAGTTGTTCAGTGTGACTTACATAGTGCATGCTTCACTGGTGCTACTTTCAAGACTGCAGATAAGTTTTGTAGAAATGATCACTCACCTCCTCTTTTTACAGTCCCTAAAAGGTTAGGAGTCAACAGAATGATTAGCTTCACGTTCCCCATAGGGGTGTGACCTGTAAAAAGGGTACATTCTCCTCTTTAAACAGTGCAATCTCATCTTAAGGAAGTTAGAAGTTTTCATCCAGTCTAGTGTACGCTCAGAAGAAATGGACCTAACTGAAAACACTTACATAACTGATTCAAAAAGCAAAGAAAGATGGTGAGCATCAGAATGTAATCGGTAAGCAGGAATAATTGACATGCATTTACCGAGTGTTCCACACTTCTGAAATAGTATTTTTCTTTTAAAAACAATCTGCAGCTTGTGAGGGTCCACTCACCCACAGGTTTTGCAGGTGCTTAATGCCAGCTGTGTTATGTTAATTCCTCCAATGGACAAGGGTGAAACAAATTTTTAAATTAATAACAAATGTGTGGCACTCCCACAGTGAGTGAAATACCTGTTATTTGTTTTCACTTGCTATAGACGCCAAAGATAATGTCCTGTTATCTACTTTCTCTGTACCATGCCTTCCACCTGCCAGCCAATCAGAAGTCTTTAGGGTGGTGCCAGAGGCTCATACCATAAGTAAACATAGTGATGAACCTACGCCTATGCAAAATGACCTGGAAAGGGGGCAGGAGGTACCTTGGAATCTCTTGGACGTCTGTGCAGGACATTTTTTGCAGTTTAAAAAATATTTCTACAGAAAAAATGTTTTTAATTATTTGGTATGAATTGTGCCCTCTACAAGATAGCACCTGAAGTGAGTGCCTCTTTCACCCCACCCTTTCTACACTACTGCCCTTGCTTGTTTAGGTACCACATGGTAGACTGGACATCTGAGTAGATGAAGAAAGGCCCCAGCAACAGCTATGTCTACAAGGCCTTCGAGACCAGTGAAAAACTGCTCCTAACTTCAACTGGTTGATGTTGCAGGGGGGCACACCTTTTGAACCATGCACCATGTGAGAGTTTAGATAAGCTTTCTACCCAACCTGCAAAGTATTCATTGTCAGCATCTGTGACTGGTTTGGATGCAGAAAGGGAAGGCCCAACAACAGACAAATCGGAAATGCTCACCACTATAAGGTCTATAGATAAGAAGGTGTGTGAGTGGATGGTGGCCCTGAAGCCATTGACACTTCATAGTTGATTACAACATCTACACCCTTAGGCATGAAAATGGAACCATGAACATAGTGGTGACGTAAGACCTAAAGGATGCCTCAAAGTCTAAACCTGGCTCTTGACATGTGTTCCCACCCATGTGGCTAAGAACCTGACCTCTTGGGCCCTTCCTAAGGGTGGGAACAACAGCATTTGGAAATATTACTTAAGCTATAGAGTCTATCGTCTAAGCAGGAGTGAGTTATCTGGAAGGAATCACTCATCCAGGCAAGGGAAAGTACAGCTGTGTAAGTAAACTTACCATAGCAGTAGATGTTCGAATGATCACTACTACAGTACACTTCACTATATGTGTTATATCCTGCCTAGGAGAAAACAGCAAGCCACATCCAATAGCTTAAGGGCACCTTCCATGTGCCCAGACCATTGACAGTATGAGCTAGACAAGAGTAAATCAGCAAACAGGTGCAAAGCCCTTCAGGAAAGGAACATTTATTTTATTTATTTTACATTTGTTAACTGGGAAATTCTGACTGGACACAGGTCCTTTTTCAGCAGAGATCATGGGAGAAAAGCTCCAGATACAGTAAATAACTTTTACATCAGACAGTTTTGTTTTCATAATACACTTTGGAATACACACTAACAATATACAGTAGTATAGTAGTTTTTAACAGTGAAAAAGCTAGTTACATTTACATACAATATTTATTTTCTGAGTTATAGCAATTTTTATATCTTCTAAAATTATGAATAATTATGAATTTAGTGTGCTATGCAGATTCACAGGATCTTAATGTTAAGGATGAAATACAAGTTAATATAACAGGTGGGGAAGGGTAAATGAAAAAAGGAAAGGGTATATTAGTGGGGAAATATTGTGCTGAGAGAGAAGGAAGGTAGAGAGCAGTAGGTAGTATAAAGATTAATCATGGTTTTCAAAATTACAGAGCCAGGTTGTAGAATCTATTTTCCAGGCCTTCTTACATGGAGACCTGGAGCAGAATTTTGCCAATTGACTGTTGTGCTTGGAGGCAAAACAGATCTATTTGAGGTGTTCCCCACAGCTGGATCAATTCTTGGAAGACTCCCTGAATCAATTTCCATTCAACTTCCATTCATGAGGGCCTGCCATGGTTGTGCTCAGCTTATGTGCCACACAGTTTTGCTCGGGTCTATATTATATGTTCGAAGTTTGAAAACATTGAATGTTAAATAATCAAATTTAAATGTTCAAAGTTTCAAACATTGAACATATAACTAAAAAAAAAAAACCGGAGCTTACCCTTACTGCACTGTAGTGCGGTCTTGGAGTTGGTATATTTAAAGAGCGGGGAGGGGTGGGGGGTGCAGAGGGGCTTTCCCCCCTGCCTACAGCCGTTAGCTTTGTTTTTTTTTTTTAATATGTTCGACGTTTTATAACTTTGAACATTTAAATTCGATATTTTAATGTTCGAAGTTACAAAACTTTGAACATATGATATAGACACGTTTTGCTCTATTTCAGGCTACTATGGCTAGTCTGCATAGGGAATAAAATCTTATTCCCCCTTGCTTTTTTATTTACCACATCACTGTGGTATAGTCTCAAAAGTAAAAAAATGACACTTCCTGAAAAAGTAATTAAAAGTCATGTGAAAATAATTAAAATGCTTTTTCCTGCTTTACAATTAATCTTTTATAGAAAAAGTACAATTTCTGTCATTAAAAGTAAAATTACATTTTTGTCTTTAAAGGGAACTTATCTGCGCACCACTGGAATACTATTTGCTGACTGTCAGTCCTTGAAAGCCCACAAGAGAAGCACTGTTCAGTAGCAGCAAAACTCTGAAGTGCTTGGCACCCAGATCTGACCTTTTGGTTAACTAACAGTCTGGATATGTGCAAGGTGCACTGAAAGCTTTGGAAGCTGGCTGGCTGTTCTATCCTTGACAGGATATAACCCATATAGCTATGGGTTATACAGTAGTGATCAATATGAAGAACATCTAGGAGAGCTGTATCCCAACCCAGCTTCTCATTCCATCTGTTTTCTCATTTCATCTAATAGTGCAGGAAAGTTATGGCAGCCTGAAGTGCTTGAATAATCAAACGTGGGCTAGGCTTCTTCGTGGCTTTGGGCAGACCATTGAAGCTTAAGCTGTTAGATAGATTGTCTGTTTTATTTTGTATAAACAAATTTTGACCATAGAAGTCTTTACTAAAACTATTTTGCTGTCTCAAGTTTCCTGGCATGCTCTGTTTCCAGGTTTGCTTGTTTCACTGACATGGACAAGGTTTCTAGAATTTCTTTATGCTGTATCGTGTAAAACATCTTACAGCATGCTGATAAATGAGCCAAGGCAGACTTAATTTCAGCCTCAACTTCACATATATCAACCTCTAAGCATTGAAAAGCATAGCACTGACTTTCAACGATTTAATATACTAGACCATATGCAATTTATAACAGGGAACATTTCTATGAGTTTGGTTTATTTGTTTGATAATATATGTACACTTAAACAAGACTAACTATGAAGACAGTCTACCAGGATCTATGTCTAAATCATAGTGGCTGAGAGGTATGAATCTTCAGGGCTGCCATGTTGTAAGCAAGCCTGTTGGTTGTGCCACACTTTCAAAACACTGCAGGCACTGTGCTTTCCACAGCTAAGGCTCAAAAATCAATATATCTATACATGACACCAATAGGATGGCATCTGTGGTAGTTTGCACTGATCATAACACAGCCAACAACATCAGCAGATTCATCACAGCAGCCCTCATGTCAGAATACCATTGTAAAGTGCTTACAAAAGCCCACTTCTCCCAATCTCTCAAATAATAATGTTTTGGTTAGGCTCTTTGCTTACATTTCAAAGTAATTAATACTGAGTCCTTCACCTTTTATGCCAGCTGTCTATTTCTCTTTAGCTCCAGCTACTACCATAGATCCCTAACCCCAAATGCTACCATCTAGCTTCCAAAAACACTCTACTGCACCAATCACAGTTTCTCCATCTTAGCCCTATAAAACTGGAAATCCATCACAGCCTTCCTGAAAAAAAATTCCTATAAAGCTTCTAGACTTGATCTCAAACAATTCCTGTTCAAAGATACCACATGCAGCTGTTCTAGCACCTGATTCGTTGTACCTACAACAGGTCTACAACATCTACCCTTTACATTCTCATTTTAAGTAGGCAGTAAATATCCCAACTGTTTAACTTACTTGTACATGATGTATGTAAAACTCTATTGCTACTGTACTTCCTGTTTCTACCTCTATCCTCCCAAACTAAACTTCATATACTTACTCTTATTTTCTCTCCTTTTTCCTATTTTTTCCTGTCTCATTATCTCAATTTATTCTTAAATTGTTGAAGAAAACAGCTGTGCCCTGGCAACATGTATGCTGACTTCAATTCAGGTATTAAGATTTATATTACTGTTATTGCATTCTATCTTTTTATGGTATTTTTTTTATCTTTTTTTCACCAGGACTGATCCTGAAAACATTCCATTGTGACCAGTACTCTACCCCTGTTAACAAATTAAAAAAATAATAAAATAAAGCTGCTGGAAAAAAATAAATTTTAACACAGCCTGGAGGGAAACCTGTTACCTCTACTGTGCTGTATGTTGTTAGCTTTCTGGAACCCATCCCAGAGTTATTCTGTGTTCCTAGTCAGTAATGGGGTATGGCAGAAAGGATACTGGATGAGGTTTCACTACTGTCATAATGGAGGTTGTGGTTATTTCAGTCATGGTGGCTCGTGTCATATATTTCTCTTCCTGTGAAAGGGGAATGTAATATTATTGCTTTAGAGCCTCTCTTCTTGTTTATGAAGTTTTATTTATACATTTACTCTTGCTCTCCATTAAGACACAGAGGACTATAGTCCTGTTCCCTGCGTGTTTTTCTTTTTTTCAGGGTGGGACAGCAACTCAAAGGACAGTGAGTTTTCTACTGTCCTGTCCTGTGTTAAGACTTTCAGCAATGTAGTGCATTTATCCTAACTTAAAACAACTTAAAATATGTTGGTTTATTAAAAAAACCTTAACATGTCTGAGAGAAAAAATGATTCCTGCAAACCATTTTCCAGACAATGTTCATGCCATAGTAATTATTCCATGTGCAGAACAGATTTATCCTCAGATTTTCTTCAGTGACTGAAGTCATGTCCCTGGCTTCA